>NC_133535.1:44536347-44840328 GCF_048544455.1 Silene latifolia | reverse complement strand
TCAATTTGGAAGCTTAGGATGCCAAAAATAATAATGCAATTAACCGGGTGATTAAGGAGCTTAATGATGGAGCATAGGATACTTGGTATTGATTAATGAAGAATTAAAGAGAAAATGGCCCGATACCTACGACCCCGATCGGGGTGGCCAGGCCCCGATCGGGACTCCCTTACTCTATGGATTTTACGTTATGCCCCTATTTTACTATAAATAGAGACCTTAATCCGTCATTCTAGGATATCTTTTTACACTCTCTTACACCTTTCATATAGTCTTAAGCACAAATTCTCTCTAGTTTACATTTGGTTAAGCATTTGTTTTGTTAAACAATCTACATTTTGTTAAACATTTAGTTCTTATTATAATACAATCTTTCCATTAAAAGTCATTTGCGTTTGTTATGTTCGGTTCATAAACCCCTAATTAGACTCCTCTAATTAGTTTCTAAATTACTCACTAATTTAGAATAATAGATCTAGTTACATGCAATATGTAAATAAATGAAATAAGGAGAAAAACGGTTTTACCCTTACAAAATGGTGGACCGAATTTAGGGCACAAGGTAGGACACCTTCCTAACCTTGTTCTTGAGCTTAATAACATTAGGATGATCCTCCAAAAACAAAAGTTCCATATTAGAAACTCTCCTCCTAGTTGCACCCAAGACTATCCCATAAAACTAATAATATCATTAACTAGATAATATTACTAGTTACCTTAAATGTATTCCGATAATATTATTATTACTACACTAGTAATATTGTTGTGATATTAGAATTTTTAGAACAAATTTAAGCATAAAAACTATTTTTGTGTGTGAGAGGTTTTTGAGAGATAAGCCAAAAAGGATTAGAGAGTAAACAAAAATGAGAACATCATGTCCTCATAAGGGAGGGGTGGCCGGTCAAGGTCCATGGGGAAGGGAAAAAGCTTTTTCTTTTTGCTTTTTGTCTTACCCAAATAATTGGCTAGGTTTAGGTGTAGGTCAAGTGTCATGATTATGCTTTTCTTTATAAAATAATCAACCACATACAACTACCTACTAAAACCGGCTCCCACACATAAAATGGACTTCCATTTTACAATTTGTATTTTGTCAATTGTAATGTGTGACATATGACATGTAACATGTCATTAGAAATATAAATGCATATTTAACTAATTAAATATCATTTTAAATCAAATAAATTACTTTTAGCAAATTAACAAGTAATTCACAATTACATGTATATAAAATGGGTCACATTAAGTCTAGGTGTGACCTTAAGAGATCAACTGATCACCACCGTCAAACGACAGTAACGTCAAACTCTAGTCAGCCAATTGTTACCGATTAATGTTGATCAGTTGACAAAATATTGAATCATCCCTTTTGTATTCTTGTTATGAGATTTAATATGTGATCGCACTATTGTTGAGGACACATACTCCAACAATCTCCCACTTGTCCGAGACACGTGTGAGTCACCAATTCTCTTGTCCTATTACTATCTCCCACTCAATGCAAGGTGTCTCGCAGATCGTACTTGCATGTGATCTAATCTAGAGTGGTTTTCTCGATCTGGAGAGTAACTGTTTGACCGGAATTATTTGTCATAGATACCTTCCGAGCGTGGCCGCGCATTTTTAGTTCACAACTCCTCAAGTGGCCCTGTGTAGACACCTCAAAATGTCTACCTAGCCTTAAGGGTACCCGATGATGAGGCTCAAATCTAATGACTAAATGAAAATTGACAATGTTATAAGTAACGGCTCTTTACGCTTATTTCCAGAGAGTTTACTCAAAATGGCATAAAACCACCCTTAAACCCTCTATGTCCATTTCAGCCCATTTTATCATATTACGGCATAAAACCGTTAAGTAATAAATAGGAAATCACTTTTAGACTTATTCCTTACCCGGTCCATTTCATTACCATATTTGATACTATTTTAATAAAGTTCCATATCAAAACTTATGTCAATTTAAAGCCGACTCAAGCACTAGGCCACTAGCCCATAACTCACGTGACACCAACGGATTAATAGTGTGTGCGAGAATGTGAGGCCGTAACATGATTTTGTCAAATTATATCCGAGAGCTCAGATGTGTATAAAAAGAAAAGGCATACACAATTGATTTTTGTGGTCTAGCATGGAATATGGTTAAGTTAAAAATTAGGAAGATAGGAATGTTGGTAAAAGATAAAAATAAATCCAAGATGCTCTATCAAGAATGTTTGTGCGGAGCATTAATATGAATACAAGTCAAATTCCATTGTTAGACTCCGAATCTCATCGAAATATGTACATACCAAGCTAGTATAAATATCAAATTTTTCTTACACAATTGGAGGAGGAGATTCAGACGAAAAGAAGAGAAACATACGGAGGACGAACAGAGGAACTACAAAAACTAGAGAACACAAAATTAGTACCGACAGCTAATATTAAACCAGTCCCTTATTCTATACTTTTATACTCCGTCACAAATAAACTATCTCAATTTCAAATCAAACCATTTACATAAATCATCCCAGTTTTCCATATAAGCGCATAAGAGCCGTTAATTTACGACAAAGTCGAAATTCATTAATAGTCAACATTCACATAGGCCTGAGGGTACCGAAATTGAATAAGTTTTCTTTATTTTTTCCTTTTATTTAATTGTTTTATTTTGTCTTTATTATTTATTAATTTGTCTTGTAAATAATTGTATAAAGTTTGTTACTAACTTTCTTTTCTTTGTCTTAATTTCGTCAAATATATAATATATAATATTACAAATAAATAGTAGAAGCCGTCAGTTTGATGGGCGGTCCGGGTGCCTAACACCTTCCTTGGCCGTACCTTTACCCTCGAATCCGCAATCTTTGGTTCAGACCGGAGTGACGGATCAGTCCCCATTCCAGGGATCAAAAGGGGCCTTTTCCGTTAACTTTATTTTTGTCTGTTTTTTATAAAACCTACTGGCGACTCCTTCATCTATTTACTTATTTATTTTCAAAATTGAGATTTTTTCAGGATCTCACAGTGGCGACTCCGCTGGGGACTTAATAAGAGGGTAAGACTTGAAATTTATTTGTAATATTATATATTTGACATTTTTTTTGCCCTCTTTCGGTTTTGTCAAGACCTGCTTGTATGGTACGTATGCAAAGGAGTAAATTTGAACAATAGAAACCAATGACAATATGATATTGATGCATGCTAAACCATTATGAGTTAATTATGTAGGAATTTTTTGTTGACTTCGTATCGGTCGCTAGTGTGGACTTATTTTGTACCTTTATATCATATGAGTAGCATTTTCTTGCATTGAACTAACGTTGGAATGTTCTTGTCATGATTTTTTTTTTTTTATTATTGCTTTTTTTTAACTATATATCATGATTTTGTATAATTGTTTCAGACAAAAAAGGCATAGCCTCTCCGTAAGTCAATATTATGCCATTTAAGCTATCCCTATTCACCCTTGGTAAAGTATGTTGTATACTTAGAAGGTCCATTCGACCGACTAGGCATTACACATATTTTCCACCTCATGACGTCGCGTTTTGGCAACTCGTCTGGTCCATATGACTGGGGAGCACAAAAGCGAGAGATACCCTCGCGGTATTTTAATGTTGTGAGTGCCCAATTTCTTACCCACAAACCTAACCGTAGATCCCGTAGAACCTTTGTTAGGTTATATTGTGTATGTCTTGTTTGTTACTTCCTCCGTTCAACTCCACTCTACCAATATCATTTTTTTACACTATTCATAAAAGTGTATTCAATTTCAATTTTCTTTCGATACGTAAGTGAAAATATATTCATGTGAGATCTTGTTTGATTCGTCTTTACGAGTACATTAAAAATATCTTACTTTTATAATTTTTGAAAATATGTAGCCAACGATATTTAGCGCATAAAACATGCGTTGGCAAACGTGAAAAAAGAAAGTGGTAGAGTGGAGTTGAATGGAAGAAGTATAATCTTACCATTATTAATAACTAGTTTTATGCCCGTACAAAAAATGTACGGGTTTGTTTTTAAAAACTTTGTTATTCATAAATATATTCAATTAATTAAATGCAAATATAATTCAACGTGAAATTAAATGAGAAATATATAAATTATAAATCTGGTGAAAATAATTTAGACTCCAAATGGTTTTACTGGTAATTAATGCAAATATAATTCAACGTGAAATTAAATGATAAATATATAAATTATAAATCTGGTGAAAATAATTTCGACTCCAAATGGTGTTACTGGTATTGATTAATTTTTTTAAAGATTATTATAAACTGAAACTAATTTTAATGTTATTTACCGGAAATGATCAGACTTTATAAAATAAATTTTATTATTAAACCATATAAAGATAAAAGAAATTGTATTGTAGAAGTTACCCTTTAAATGAAAATAAAATGATAGAAAGCTTTTAGTGGTGGGGTATGTAGGGGATAAGAAAAGTCTTTTAACTTCCTAAGTTTAAGGAGTCAATTACAATCTCTTAAAAGCTTTAACTTTTATAGTAAGGTGATTATATACGTAATTTAGAGTTAAAACCTTACCCAACCCGCTCGACCCGTTAGTAAAAATGAAGTTTGATTAAATGTGAATACATGCCACAAATATTAAAATTTATATATGAAATCTAAAATAATAATTAAAATATCTTAGTAATTTAAATTTAAATTACTAACATGATTAAAAAGACGCACTTTAAATAACTTGCTTATTATTTAATAATAAAATACTTATTAAATAACATATTACGTCTGTAGTACATACACTTTGTATAATTATTTGGATATAAGTACGGTAACAAAGGAGTATAATTAAAATATTAATTTTATATAGTTGATTTGTTCTTAAATTATTTGTTTTCTATTTTAAAATGAAAAATAGGTGCTACAAAATTTTTTTTGAGTTGTATTTTGATCTTAGCCTGCTCCATAATCCATCTAACCAGTCCCAAACTGAACATATTCTTATATGCAACATGTTTGACTTGGGACTTGACCTTCCTTACCCTATTTTAAAATTAAAACTACACATTTAATTTTTGATATTTTTTTGTTACAATATTTTTGGAATTTATTACTTTTATTTCTTTTGCACGGATATAGAACCGCTAATGTCAAATTCGTGTCGATCTTTCAAGCCAATTTTATGTCAGCTACAAAATTATATAAGATCATATTCAATCTCAAAAAATGGATTAGAAACATGGATTTATTTTGGTGACAACTAAAAACAATATATTGTCACGTAACTATTCTACCCACCTAAACAATTGGACTAATATATGTTACAAACAAACCTAACAACACAAAACCTAAACCGGTGATTAAACTCATTCACTCATCGAAGTATAATTTAAAACAACTAAGTCAATCCTCCCTAAATAACCTAAACCCTAAAAACTTAAAATTCACCTACCTTCATCCCCAAACCTCCTCGGGTAATTGCACCATAGTGAACCTTTTTCTCTTATATTACCAACTGCATCCCTAATCACTGACCTCTCTTTCTCTCGTACATACCTATCAGTATCATCTTCATTATTGAAACTATAAATAAATTACCCATGATCTCCCCTACATACTGCAACTCGTGACGAAATTTCTATAAAATCGATATTGCTTAGCGAGAAAAGGTAGATACGTGTTTGTATGTTTCTAATTCAGAATTTTTGTCAGTAATATTAATTTTCGTTTTTTTTTTCTTTTGTAAAGTTTCATCTTGAGTCAATATATTATTAGTATAATTTATAATATAAAAATTATTTGAACTATAACATTTTAGTGTTAAGATTTTTTTTAAAATTTTACAAAATTAATTTTTCGATGAAATCGGATTCGGCTTTACAAAGTAGTAGTAGTTTTTCTAGATTTTTTGTTTTTTATAGAGGTGTATCAACCATTTTAATTTTAAATACTACTTGCTTTGTGGTATTTTACTGTTTTTGGTTTTTTGCATTCTAATGTTTCATATACTTTTTTTTTCATATCATAATTTAATTTAATATTGAATTAAATACAATATGATATGATTGAGAAAATAGATGAATCAAGAGAGAAATTAATGAAAGAAGAGGAAAGAGAGTAAATAAATATGTGAAGAACATGGGGGGACCTACTCAAATAATTTTTTTTCAAGCCCTAAAAAGAAGGGACCAATAGAAAAGCTTAAAAAAACACAGCTTTTATACTATGTAGATTAGCCAAAAAGAAAAAAAAAAAAGGTAGTTTAATATGCATTGGCATTGATATAGAGACGTGTCTTAGTAGGCGTCCGCATCATGTACGTACATACACATTAACAAATTTGGTCTATAAATTGGCACTAAGATTTATACGTACATATACATATGCATTTGCACTCACTAGCCTTACCCACTTCCTGTTTCATCTCATAAGCATCTGCACATATATCTCTGAGCATCAGCATATAGTAATATGTATAGTAGTATTGAAGCGTTTGCATCATAGTCCGTCAAGTCCTGCACGTGTCAAATATTAGTGTTAGATTACATGCGACACTCAGTCCATTTAAGCATTTAGTATAGGTAGTTCGACGCACGCACTTCACATATTAAATTCCTTTCTTAGACGGTGTCTCATATAGGGCCTGCATTTGCAACATTATTGCTGAGCAGAGTATTGCAGAACATGTAAAAAAAAAATTATATTCTCACATTCAGGTCTTAGCTAGCATCATACACATGTACATTCAATACATTACTCCATACTAGTCCTGTCTGCAATAAAAAGATATAAAATCATTTTCTAAAAGCTAAGATGTCATGATCCGGGATAGGGAGGAGTAGACGAGACCCTAATTTAATAGCCACTCTAACTTGGGAACAAAAGAAGGGTACAAGAAGACTAGACAATACCAACTCACATGTGGTTTCCATCAAAATTTGATTAAACTAGGACCATCCAAGTCCTTTCGCACTTGCATATATATAAAAAAAACTAAGAGTAAGAACAAACATGTCAACAGAATAAGAAAATTCACTCTTATAGTCATATAATCTCATACGAGTGTTCCTGACATTACCTAAAAAAAAAACACTAGTTTACATAAGTGTCTAATTATAATAGGACCATACTAGTCCTTTTGAGTTAAATAAAAAAACGAACATATGCCATTTTTATTAGTCACTTGTTCTACTTTTTACCCTTAACTAGTAGAATAGACTTGAAATACTTTAGGGCGTATCTTTTTAGTGTAGATCAGTCGACCTCTTAGAGTCAGCCTAAACGAGGGCGTGCACTAGTCCATCTTTTCCATCTCTGTGGTATGATAATTCCTTGATCGTCGTGTCTCTAACTAGGTGACCTATAGGTTTGGAGATTCCATCTTTCTACTTGATTCGCTAATTTTTCATACTTCACGTGACTACTAGTTTAAATGAGCACATCTCTCTATTTACCAAATTTGACAATTTCTCATATCTCAAATGACCACTAGATGAGCACAAACTCATATGATCGACCATTTTTAGCAAATATTGTCATCCATTTCCATTGAGGCTAGAAATCTCGCCTCAAAAACATTAAAACCATATTCCTAGTCCACCCGTGCCCAAAGTTACCAAATGAAACACGGGAGCGCACACTCCATGCCCTTAAAACAAGATAGGTGACCACAAGTCCCTTAGAATGAATTTAAGATGTGAGTCTAAGTACCGATACGAGTTCAAATAGATCCAAATCCTGTTTCAAGACTCTCAAATATTCAAAAAGAAAAATTATGATCTCAAAAGATACAAATCCGATGTCAAAAATCTCAAAAATTCACAAGATAAGAAAAAAAATCCAGCCAAATTTGCAATCAACTCCAATGTCAAAAGTCTCAAAAATTCACAAGACAAAAAAATAGTTCCAGTAACAAAAAAAAAAGACAAAAAAAAGTTCCAGTAAAAAAAAAAAAAAAGACAAAAAAGCTCCGGTCCAAGATGCAAATAAAATAAATTGCAGAGTAGTCACTTTTTCATTTCTCAGACGAGTCAATTCCACAGTTACATTGTCTCCATACCTTTTGGGACGATCCTTTCATTCATTTTGGTGAGTGAGAGAGGCACACAGGTCTCCAGTGTCTTCTAACACTATAGACCCTTCTACTCCATTCCATTTATCACCCTCGTTTAGCATCTAAGAATTCGGTGGATGTACACTACACTTATACGGTCACAAAAATATTTTATTTCTATAGTATTAGTTTTGGGTAATTAGCCGAGCTAGTTACTATAAAGAGAGCAAAACTCATTTTACAATATGAATCTCAAAATCCAAGGCAAAAAACAAAAATAAGAAAACAAATTGTCACAATCACGGCCCATACAAGGTCGGAAAAAAAAAGGAGAAGAAAGCAACAAAAGAAAACAAGTGTGCTAGCTATGCGACAGCTGCGTGACTGACACAGAAAAATACCTGATGTAACATGGAGACAGACCACGATCCACACCAGGTCGAAAAAAAAAGGAAAAGGAAAATACCTGAACAGGGGGCTACCACAAAACATATAGTGAAGAGTTTCAGTTAAGTTAAGACCAGGGGCATAGAAAAACACTCACCGCATATGTTTGACTACATTTAGACGACAGCCCTGACCAAAAAAGTTATAAGGACTTACAAAGCAATGACAATTCAATAGGCACAACACCTAAGCAGCTAGGAGTAGAGTACTATGTCCCTTGCCCAGATCATGCTCAATAGCACGTTTTTAAAAAAATTGTAACAGGACTAGAAATGAGATGTGTCATGTGTCTATGGTTTATTTTACGAAAAGAGCGCATTGTCAATTAGCTAGTGTGGTCTTTGTTGTCGTAAGTGTCATCACACATCAGCATATATCATCATCAATATCATGCATTATTTGCATTAATGTCGTAATGGCACAATCAGTTCAGTCCTATTATCAAGCACACTACTTGATTCGCAAGACCAGTAAAACTATCAGTTCCATCGTATAATCAAGCATACGACTTGACTAGTAAAGGAATAGAACAAAGAAAAGAGGCATAAATATGAATCAGTCAATAAAGACACGGAAATACTCACAGCTTGATCGGAGGTGGTGCCAAGAATTAAAAGCGTGGTCAGAAAACTGGGTACCAATCCAAACTCATAATACTCCGCCCCTTTCCCGGATCGTCAGCACCATTTTTTTTATTCTTAGCAGGGCTAGTAATGGAGACATCATATTTCTATAGTCTATTTAAAAAAAAGGTGAACAATTAGCTAGTGTGGTACTTGTTGTCGTAAGAACATCAGAATCATCATTAGCATACACATCAGCTACCATATATTATCATGCATCATCATATATAATTAACATCATCATGCATCATTAGTAAGCACATGAATTTATTCCTGAGACCATGCAAAACATAAAACAAAGCAAAAGAAAAGGGCAAAAATTTGAAATATGAAGTCAGTCGATAAGGAGGGAGAAACACATACAATCTGACAGAGTCCGGTCTGAAATTACAAGATCCGATGGGGCTCCTTCATCAGTCATCCAGTCACCCATCGGGGGCTCAAATTGCGGCACACCTCCGTTGATTTCCTTCTATATCAGGAGCCAGTTCAACGGAGCCCCGACACCGACTATCTGGTTGCCAATCAAGCGCTGGAACGACGGCCAAGGTGCAATCTACGTCAGGATAGTACAATTGAGCAATCATTTAAAGAATATAAAGTCAAAATCAATCAACAAAAAAAAAGGAAAAAAAAGGGGAAGCACTTACTTCGATGGTGCTCCATAATCGGCCATCTTGCCCCAATCAGCAGCTGGAATAATGATTGATTTCATTCCGTATCGGAGAGTACAATTGATTGAAGCTTCGTTGGGTAGATATGGAGGAAATAAAAAAATCAATTCAGATTGAAAGTGAGGATTGATTGTGTTTTTAATTCTCTGTGCACAAAGGAAAAGCTAAAGAAAGCCAACAGAGACTTGGTCAATGAAGACGAAATCCTCTTTTCTAAACTTTGCTGAGCACTCAAATGACACGTGAAATGGTCCACCTCAATTGTCAACCCGTCTTTTAATTAAGTATGTCTAACTTACTCGGTTATAAACCCGCTGTTGTAAAATAAAATTTTCTTCCGCATATTTTGTAAAATATTTCAAGTCTCGTTTTTCTAAAACAAAATTGAAAAATAAAATTTGAGTTCTTAAAATAAAATTTTCTGAACTTGACTTTTTGGCGAAATAAAATTTCGCAATTTCTAAATCAATCGGTCGGCGGGCCCTGACACGCATCTTAGTTTGTAAAATAAAATTTTACATTCTAATCCCTTTTCAAAATAAAATTTTGAATTCCTTGGTCGGCAGGCCCTGACATGCATTTGAGTTCTTAAAATAAATTTTATTGAACTTTCCTCTTTGCGAAATAAAATTTTGCATCCCAGTTTGTAAAATCAAATTTTACATTCTAATCCCTTTTCAAAAGAAAATTTTGAATCCTCGGTCGGCGGGCCCTGAGACGCATTCGAGCTTGTGAAATCAGATTTTGCAGGTTCACTCTTAAGCGAAACAAAGTTTTGCTTTTCCAGATCCAGACTAGTGAAACAAAGTTTCACTACACCAGTTCTCAAATACCTGATTCCAGACCAGCTAAACAAAGTTTGGCTATACCAGATTCCAAACCGGCGAAACAAAGTTTCGCCATACCAGTTTCCAGTTCCAGACCAGTAAAACAAAGTTTCACTATGCCAGTTTCAGACCAATGAAACAAAGTTTCGTTGTACCATTTCCAACTTCATTCCAGATTAGTAAAACAAAGTTTTGCTAAGCCAGTCCCAGATTGCAGCTACTCCAGACAGGTAATATGAGAGACCCATGTACGTTTCTTATCCTTTATTTGTCCCGACTGGACTACTTTGACCTTCGTCTTACTCAGACTCGGTCAAAGTGAGGGCTTCTGTAGACACCTCAAAATGTCTACCTAGCTTTAAGGGTACCCGATGATGAGGCTCTAATTTAATGACTAAATGAAAATTGACAATGTTATAAGTAACGGCTCTTTACGCTTATTTCCTGAGAGTTTACTCAAAATGGCATAAAACCACCCTTAAACCCTGTATGTCCATTTCAGCCCATTTTATCATATTACGGCATAAAACCGTTAAGTAATAAATAGGAAATCACTTTTAGGGCTTGCTTGGATTGAGGGTAATAGGAGGGGAATGAATAAGGGAGTAATATGTGAGGTGTATTTCCCATGTTTGGTATGCGGGTAATTATTCACCTCCTGAAATTATTACCTTGTGAAGGGGTAATACATTACCCACCCTCCCCCCTGGGTAATGATTAAGGGAGTAAAAGATCTACTCAGTAATCATTACTCTTATGGCAAACATATCATCAAGGAACTCATTACCCCACTAATTAATTTCCCCAGTAATTATCGCCCAATAAAACTTACCTCCTTAATAATTCCATGGATTTCAGGCAAGCCCTTAGACTTATTCCTTTCCTGATCCATTTCATTACAATATTTGATACTATTTTAACAAAGTTCCATATCAAAACTTATGTCAATTTAAAGCCGACTCAAGCACTAGGCCACTAGCCCATAACTCACATGACACCAACGGATTAATTGTGTGTGTGTGAGAATGTGAGGCCGTAACATGATTTTGTCAAATTATATCCGAGAGCTCAGATGTGTATAAAAAAAAAGGTGTACACAATTGATTTTTGTGGTCTAGCATGGAATATGGTTAAGTTAAAAATTAGGAAGATAGGAATGTTGGTAAAAGATAAAAATAAATCCAAGATGCTCTATCAATAATGTTTGTGCGGAGCATTAATATGAATACAAGTCAAATTCCATTGTTAGACTCCGGATCTCATCGAAATACGTACATACCAAGCTAGTATAAATATCAAATTTTTCTCTCACAATTGGAGGAGGAGATTCAGACGAAAAGAAGAGAAACATACGGAGGACGAACAGAGGAACTACAAAAACTAGAGAACACAAAATTAGTACCAACAGCTAATATTAAACCAGTCTCATATTCTATACTTTTATACTCCGTCACAAATAAACTATCTCAATTTCAAATCAAACCATTTACATAAATCATCCCAGTTTTCCATATAAGCGTATAAGAGCCGTTAATTTACGACAAAGTCGAAATTCATTAATAGTCAACATCCACATAGGCATGCGGGTACCGAAATTGAATAAGTTTTCTTTACTTTTTCTTTTTATTTAATTGTTTTATTTTGTCTTTATTATTTACTCGTATTAATCTGTTTTGTAAATAATCGTATAAAGTTTGTTACTAACTTTCTTTTCTTTGTCTTAATTTCGTCAAATATATAATATTATAAATAAATAGTAGAAGCCATCAGTTTGATGGGCGGTCCGGGTGCCTAACACCTTCCTTGACCGTACCTTTACCCCCGAATCCGCAATCTTTGGTTCAGACCGGAGTGACGGATCAGTCCCCATTCCAGGGATCAAAAGGGGCCTTTTCCGTTAACTTTATATTTGTATGTTTTTTATAAAAGCTACTGGCGACTCCTCCACCTATTTACTTATTTATTTTCAAAATTGAGATTTTTTCAGGACACCCTGAGATTTATATAAACCTGACAAGGGGGTGGACAATTCCTATCGCACTGTTCCCTTCGAATACCACAGCTCATCATGACCCAAAAGATGCCCATTTGCACTCCATATTCGGAAGTCGTAGAGAAAAAATCAAAGTCTATCAGAAACTGTGCCACCTTGGGCGAACAGTCTCTAGTCAAAGAATCGACTCAAAAAGAATACTATAGTAGCTCTCGCCACGACTAGGCTATATGAATTACAAGAACTCTATAAGCGGTCACTGTCCGACAGAGTGTCCCATACAGTCTGCCTATATGTGTGGACACGGGGGGCCCACGGGGGCGCTTAGAAAACAAGCGTTTGCATTTGTGGAGTCGTCACCAATTTTTATGGGAAATTGGAACTGTTCGAATACCTCGCATCATGTCAAGACACAAAGTAGTGAAATAGACACTAAGAACTCGTTACCCTTAGCATTCTATGTCTAGAATGACTCTCGTGGATGCCAATGAACACGGATATTCACAGAGTTCTGGATTAAGGGGTGAGGGTACGTATTAGGAAGTCCTTTTAATGAACACCTAATCCTGCCCGCCTCGATAGCGGTCTCTACTAATGCTTAGGGAAATCGTTTGTATTCGATATCTTGTCGATTATATGCATGCAATGCAACATCCACAGATTAGTCCTAGCATGTGAATTAATACTAAGTCGGTGAACATATAATTAGCAAACAATTGTGTCGAAGTAGGGTTTTGAATTAATTATATGAGAAAACAAATAAATAAATTATACAATACAATAAATAAATAAATAAATGCGATAATTAAAAATTACAAAAATTACAATGAATTAATTGATTTACGTCAAATATATATTTAAGACGGATAATTTGAGAAAAACAAGAGAAAAATAAATAGGGTAGAAAATACGGACAGATTAGGAGTGATATTACGATTAATATTCAATTAATACGTAAACTAATGAATTAGGTCAAAGCAAGAACGGAAGTTCAGAGACAGAACTCAACCCGGAACAGGCGCAACAATGCTGCGTCTCTTGGAAGAGGCGCAGTGGTCACTGCGTCTGCTCCTGAGATGAGTTCTGGCTTTGAAGTAAGAACTGCGAATCGTTAATGTTCGTTGGTGTGTTTAATGGTTGATTATTGATACTTGACTCGGATGAAAGTGATTTAGCGCATTATTTACATATGAATTTGGTCATAAAAGCGATAAAAACAAATTAAAATGAATTAGAACGAATTAAAACGGATTAAGACTAATTAGAAATTAATTACAAATTTAATGACGAAAACCCGCAAATATTGATTATAAGGGATTCAGGTCAGAATTAAAGTGTAATATTTATTATGAATATATATTAAAGTTATTATATACGAATAAAAGAGAAGAAAATAAGAAAACAAACGAAAAGGGGACGGATTAACAGAGAGGCGGTGAAGAAGAAGAAAAGCAGGAAGTGCGACAGCCTCTGGAAGAGGTGCAACAGATGCTGCGACTCTTCTCGATGTCTGCCTACTGTTAATTCGTAAAAACAGTTTAACAAAAGGGTTTTAGAAATCGGTTTTAAATATATATTTGACGTAAATCTTACATTAGTTAGTACAAAAATAAAATACAATAATAAAAGATGGGATTTACGCCCTCAGACTTACATGTTTGACGACACGAGATTAACTAAGCTAACGTTTAGTGATTGCTCGACTTGAATGTATTAAGAAAGTGCCCTCGTAAGAGGATTTAGATTAAATTGATTGATTAATTGAGGTGTAGTTGGTCAAATTGGTCGGTCATGCAATATGACTGGTCTTAGAAGGATCCGAGCTTACGTGGTCGATTGATCAAGCACGTAGATGTCAATAAGCTTAGAGCACGGTCTTAGAATGCAAAGGGAGAAGAGAAGGGTGGATACTCGCGTGAGAAATATGAGGAACGAAGGTCCCTATTTATACTAATCACACGGAGGAATTATGGAATGACTAAAACTTTTGAAACAAATCTCGAAAAGATCTGAAAATACGCTGAAAAGAGCTGGGGAAGAGGCGCAGCAGGTGCTACGTCCTTTCCCCAGAGGTTTCCTCCTGCGGAAGAAAGATTTCCGCGTTTCTTTTATGGAATTGCGGTAGATCTCGACTTCCTTATTCCTTAAAATAAGATTTGCGGGATATATTTTGCCAAAAGATATAAAATTAAATTATGGAATAAATATCCGGAATATTCTAGGACATTCCGACTCGGCATTTTAAACGAGTTATTAGAAAATGAAGCGGTTTTTGACCCGCACTCCAAATGAACTCTAATTACTGTCAAAACGACCGTAATGGCGCGTAGATGATGACCAAGGGATAGACATAAGTATTTGAGCTATCACTTGATGATAAACTTACGAACTATTATAAATCGTTCCGCGTACCAAACATGCGGCCCAATCATCACCGGGTGTTTGGCGGGAGGTGCATGAATGAGGTATATACAGAGCCCCCACTTTCACCGAGGCTTAGACAAGGCGAAAGTCAAAGTATATCCATTAGGTCAATCTAAGATTACAACTTGACGACTATGGCGACGCAAGGGGGCTCAAGGGGTCTGAGCCAAGGACCTGTCGTCAGCAACATTTTAGTGTCTGCCGACTATCGAGGAGGGTCGTTTAAAGTCCATTAGACTACGTAAGGAAGCTCGCCAGCTATAAGAAGAAACCATACCTGAGCCTTCTTTCCTGAGATGCTTCCGGAGGTGCGTAGGAGCTAAGGTTAATTGTAGGAGCTAAAGCTAGGACCTAAAAGATATATAAGGATTATGCTAAGGTGTGGGACCCTAAAAGGAAAACATCGGCGAGAAGGCGGCCTAAGGGTAACCGTGGTTTGGGCGTATGAACCCGGAGAAAGGCCGCCCTAAGGGAGTATGATCCTACAGGTGGAGACTATGGTAGTTTGGGAACCTGGATAGGTTAGGAACCTAAAAGAAGGTTGGTATGAGAACATCCGGAGAACGATACCTTTGCTGAACTCCAAGAGGGAACAAAATATAATATTGAGGGTAGCAGGACTTCGGTAGAAACTACTGAGGGAATCTGCTTGCGTCGGTCTCAAGCGAACTCCATTTATTGAGAAGTACAATCGGCTGTCATGAACTCTCGCTGGGAAAATAATAGGGCGCTGATGGAGGCGACGAAACACCGTCGAAAACCCGCTCGTTGCTGCAAGTGAAGTCCTGATGAAAGATCCTTGCTAGGAGATAAAATACTGTGACGACTCACAATCTACTTAAAGATAAAATACAGCGATGGTTCACAGTCTGCTCGAAGATAAAATACTGGTCCGGACAAAAATAAATGCCCAATAGACCAAATATATTATATATGGTGTTAGAGAAGAGGCGCACCAAAGATGGGCCCACAAATAACGAACTTATAACAAACTTTTGAAATTTGAGCTGGAGGGAAGCTGGGGAAGAGGCGCAGCAAGAGCTACGACTCTAGGAAGAGGCGCAACAGGTGCTGCGTCCTTTCCCAAGCTCGTCGACAGAAGTCGTGTTTTATTCATAATAACAAAACACAATTCTCATTAAAACTCTCTCAAATTCCAACCAAAATCCGTCAAAATTTGATCAAATCACTCCATTAATCATGACTAATCGAGGTATGTGTCTCATTCTTGCTTTAATATTCGTATTTGCTTGATTTTTGATCGAAAAAATTAGGTTTTCAACCTAATTATTTCGAAAATTTGGGGCTTTTTCCCAAATGGATTTGCCTTGTAAAATTGACATTAGAAATGGATAATTGGTAATGTTAGGAACAAAACCATATATTCTTTTTGAATTTTCGTCAAGTATTGAGCATTTGAACGAAATTGAGACAGTTTCTAAGCTGTTTTGAAAATCGCTTCGAAAATGGCCTTAGGATTGCCCATTTTTGATGAAATTTAATTTTTTGGAATCCTTGTGTAATTGTTAAACTTCCTACCATTTCGGATTTTTGATTTGTGACGGCTTTTTCAGGATACTTTTCTAGGGCATAATCGCCATTATAGCGAAGTGCTGCCGAAATTTCGACTCAAACCCATGACTAGGCTTGGACTCAGACTTGACTTGACCCAATTTATCACATGAGTGGTCGAGTTTCAAAAGAAATTGCCAAAGATGGCGAAAAAAGGCCATTTTGGGGCTTAAAAGGCTTGAAACAAACCTCACCGAGGCTCGTCGTCATCTGACGCGGCCTAATTTACTTTAATTTTGCAGGTGACATTGCTTCTACATCGGGGAGGGCTCCCATAGACGTGCACGTCGACTTTGACCCTTCTCTCATTCTTGAGGAGGTGGTCGAGGAGGTTTTCGAGGAGGTCCCAAGGCGGGCTAACGTCGGACGAGGTGGTTGCCAGCTAGCAGGGGCACCTGAGTGGGCTGAGAAATGGGATGGTCGACATCTCATTTAGGAAGCAGGGAGCCACCTGTATTACAGGACGGCGAGGAGTTTGGTAAGTTTCGAACATGCCATTTCCTTATCACCTTTCCTTATTCACTTGTCGTTTCATTTCACTTTTGCTTTGAGCTAAATATAGCTTTGCGTTGAATGGATATAGGAGGCCGGGAACATGAGGTCCTTTTCCGGCTGACGAAGGAGGCCTACAAAGCTTTGACGAAGGAGGAGAAGGCCATCATCGAGCTGGGAGCCTTCAGAGCTTTGGTGGAAGCGTGGAGGGCGATCAAGGAAAGGAAGCTTCGGACTAACCTTTTCCTGATCCGAGATTTCCTTGATCGGTACTGGGACACGACCTCTACCTTTCACATGTCTATTGGAGAGGTCAGGGTCACTCTGGAGGACTACGACATGATTTCTGGGCTGCCGTGTGGAGAGGGGGATGTGGTGTGGCCGTTGACGGCCATGAGAGTGGACTCGGCCGAGGCGAGGAGGCTTATTGGCTGGAATCTGGCAGAGGCTACTGCCGGCGTTCCCGGGTTAGTGCCGAGTACTTACGTCAGGGACTACTTTGCGGGTAGGACCCCGGCGACGGTGATGATGGATGGGAGGAAGGTGGCTCCTCCTGCTTGTACTGCGGAGCAGAGAGCTCGTATCTGGCTCTGGTGGTTCTTGTCTTCGCTTTACCTCAGAGACAAGGGGGAGAGGCTGTCGACGAAGCTTCTTCCGTTCCTTTCTGACTTGAGTGACCTGGGCGGTGGGACTGGGTCACTCCTGGCTTTGCGGTCCTCACTCGCTACATGAGGGCCATGGTTCGTCCTGAGCTGATGGAGAAGGGGACTTCTCCTGCTACTGTCGGTCCTGGACTGTTATTGGAGGTATGAGCCTTTATTACGTATCATGAAAGATCATTACTTCTTCTTTGCTATTGAATTGTGAAAGAGCATTATCGATTGTATTGTATTGCAGGCGTAGGTGTACTCCTACTTTCCGGGCTTCGCGCCCATGAGGACGGAGCCTGAGATGAGGGCGTACCCAGTTGTGAGGGACTGGGTGGTGTGTCGTAAGAAGAGCCAGCGTTCTTCTTACCATGTTTATCGACGGGGCGTGAATGCCCTGAAGCTGAGTGACGTAAGTAACTTCAATCACTTTTCCTTTATTGTTATTTATCGCTTTTAGAAGTGATCATAAGAATGACCCCTTTCCAGCTTAGAGCCGATCATAGGAATGACCCTTCGTTTTCTTGTTTTAGTGGGTGCCCAGACCTTAGGTGGACTACCCCGATGCTCCGGCCTTCGTAGCTGAGGTCCTTCGACCCAGGAGCTCGAGTCGGTTGCTGCTGAGGAAGTCCATGGGACCATTGTGGTACTTGGGCGAGCGTTTGACTCATCAGTGCTCTCGTGACGCTTTCACGGTTCCCATCGATCCTCCACGGACCATGTTTAGGGAGACCTCTGATGCCGAGAGAGAGGCTGACTTGGCGGACGTTGGCGGTGACGCTCTTCTTCTTCCTGGTGAGGAATACTCTTTGTTTGTTCGCCAAAGGCTGGCGTACTGGCCGATCGTGGTAAGTATTTTTCCTTCCTTTTTTGACTTGTTTTGACAAACTCACGAATGATCGTCGAATAAAGAATTCATTTGAACTTTGTAGTAGATCGAGGTGGCAGGCGTCGAGCCCCCAGCGTACCCAGAGAACCTTGAGTACAGTGATGCGGTGGGGATGACGACGATCTCTGAGATCCGTGACTTCGGTGAGGAAGTGACGGACGCTGGTCTGGAGGAGTGGCAGCACTTAGTGAGGAGGGTAAGCCCCCAGCTTCGGCTATCTTTCGCTGTTTTTATTGCATAAGAATGCATTCGTCTACTATTGAAAACCTTTTGTTTATTGAACTGCAGGTGGCGCCATCTCAGCATTTGGCGTTGTAGAGGATGGCCAACCAGCTATGGGCCACGGCCATCGAGTCGCTTGCGGGTGGCCGAGGACGATAGGTATGAACCCCTTATTCTTTTTAGTTTGAATTTTGTTGCAATTTCTCGCGTTTGTTTGAAATGGTTGAATGAAATGATTGAAATGAGGCATTTATTTATCACTTGCAGAGGGAGCGTGACCTGGAGCGTGAGCTGGCGCAGTCCCAAGAGGAGACAGCTCGCATGTTGAGGGAGTTAGAGGTCAGGGACGCTGAGATCGCTGCCCTCGAGGCTACGGTAGCCGAGCTGAGTGGCGACCAGGAGTAGCTGCTTTTCCCTTTTTGTTGTTGTCTTGTATATACATTTGTACATTTTGGACCTCATTTTGGACTTGTTTTGGGGAGAGCCCCCAGTTTGATGTATATATTGCATTTTTGGTTGTGTATATGACGGCCTGAGTGCCTTTGCTGCTGGATTGTATGTTGTTCCTGCAGGTTAGTTTAGAAAACAGGTTTGGTAGATGACGGTTTATGCCGCCATGCTGCCGAAATTTACACGTAAAACACATAATATACACGTGACTTAAATTAGCGCAAAATGAGAAAAGCAAAAAAGTGCCCGTAAATGAGCGAAAATGACCGAAAATGCGAAAAATTGCCCAGAAATGAGCGAAAATGACATAAAGTGCCCAATAATAGGTGAAAAAAATGACCGGACGGTAGGGAGGGTTACCCCCTAAAAAAAACGTAACAAGAAATGTATAAGTTTGAAATAAAATGTAAAATGAGGAGTGAAGTGATTCTCCTAAAAAAGAAAATAAAATAAAATGGGTAAGTGTGCCCGTTTGGCGAGAATGTCGATGTTGTCTCGAAAAGCTTTCCCGGAAAATTAGGAAACATAAAATTTGGTAATTTGACGGAACTACCAAAATAATTACCTATAGGAATAGGAAATTATAGTCAAAATAAATTAGGAAAGATCCAAAGCTGAAAATCACGGAAATCAGCCTAGGGAAGAGGCGCAGCAAGAGCTGCGACTCTTGAAGAGGCGCGGCAGGTGCTGCGCCACTTCCCCAGCTGGTCAGTCCTGACGGAAATTAGGAAACAACTTTTAGTATAAATAGAGACGTCGAGGAAGCTTTTATTCTCATACTTCCTCCATCTTTCTTCCGTCTATCTCATAAAAAACTCTCCTATCTTCAAAAAAATTCAAAATTATTGATGCCATTGAAAGCCGTCTAAAGGAATGGAGGAACGAGTTCACAAATGTCGAGAAGCATGACATGGGTGCATTTAATTTGGGATCGCTCTTGAGTCTCAAATTGGTATAAATCGTGAAACCTTTCTTGGATGCTTGTCTTGAATATTGGGATCCTAATTTCCACGTATTCGCCTTTCCCGGAGGCGATATTTGTCCTTTCCCGGAGGAAATAGCTGCTATTGGAGGATGAGATCCAGAAAATGCACCCGCTATACCTTTTAGCTCTCAAGGGTATAAGGGTAAATTTAGAGACTTGCTGGGATTGACTATGGTTGAGGTTGACCGTCTTCTGACCTCAAAAGGAGTCAGTATGCTTGACTTCATTGATTGATTCATAAGCAGGGAAGACCCTTCTATTTCTTATGTTGCGAGATGCAGAGCGTTCGGATTTTGTTTACTTCACTGTTATGTCCTTCAAGGGCATGTAGACAAGGAGATGAGAGGGGATCCTTCTTTCTTGAGCTTAGTGGAACAAATGGAGCTGCGCAAGAGCCCAGCATGCCTTTGCTTAGGAGAGATCATTCTGGGGCTGGACAACAGAAAAGCCAGCCGCGAGCTTCCTTATCTGGGAAGTCCTATCATTTTGCAGGTAAGAACCCGCTTTCCTTTTTTTTTGTTTTTTTTTCTTCTTTTTTTTGTTTTGTTTTTTGGTTGACCATATGGGCATTAATTCCCGTCTTCTTTGCAGGTTTGCCTTATGGAGCGTCTGCGGTTGATCGAGCCCCCAATTAATGTGCCAGGATACCATGCTCGGTCAATTGCGATGAGAACCAGGCTCTACATGGTGGACTTCACTCGGTTTTTCAACTATTGGGAGAACAACTTCAGGAATGAAGGAGGTCCCTTGATCCGATGGATTGTGCCATGGTGGTGTGGACAAGGCCCTCGGGAACTGCGTCCGCGGGATCCACACTAGGCATAATCGACTCGAGGTTCTTTCGAATCGAATTAAGACAAATTAGAGTCGCCACCAAGTTTTTTGGGAACTTGGAACCGTTCAAGTCAACTTTACACCTTTCATCGAAAAGCATAAAGCCAATCGACTACGAGTGATTAAAGATAAAGACTTGTACCCTATATCACTCGATTTGAATGACTCTCGTAATCCAATGGTATTTAGACGGATCCACAAACCATAGATCTTGAGTAAGGGGTGAGGGTACGTGTTAGGAAGCCCATAAGGACACCTAACCCCGCCCGTCGATAACGGCCTCTACTAAGTCAAGCGTCGGAGTTCAAACAAGGTCATAGCTACTACGATATATGATATGCAAACATCGTTTTAAAACCCTAGCATGTAAAGTTTCTATGTCGATTTAGATGCAACTAAACTAACTTTGTCAAAGTTGTAATTTAGCATATGGGTTGATTGATCTAAGCAACATATAAACGAAAGCAAACAAGGCTTAAAGGGGAATGGGGGAGCCGTGGGATCTACCTATTACAAACCAGGCATTTCATGCCGACACAACGATAAATTAAAGATACAACTCGATCTAAATACAATTGCTACATACAAAACCGTACACGATACATTACACGGCCATTCGGCCTAGGAAACCGTGCACAAGAGGGGTGGCCACGGCTTACGGGACTCACGGCCTTGGGTCACTCCTCGTGATGCGTTCTTTCACTTAATCTCATCGAATTAGACATAGGGCTACGCACCAAAGCATGCATTAGCATAAATCGGGCCATGTTGCTTTAAACAACATGCGATTTACTACGCTCTTACATGCATTGGGACACAACCATCTAACCAAACAAGACTAAGGTTTTTTGAAAGAGGTTTTGACTCGATAAAAGGAAACTAACTTGAAAATTACAACTCGATGAACAAACGATAAATTACAAGCGACAAAATAATAAAGAACAAATAATATAAAACGAACGAAACAAGAGAAGGCACGGCCACCCTCACGGCCTAAAGCCACGTCCACCCTAGTTCCTAGGTTAGATTCATTAGGTTAGATAGATGATGGCGAAACGGGATAGGAAACGAATTAGAAAACGAGTTAGAAACAACGTTGATCGATTGTCGCGCAAAGGTGTATTCTACACGGCCTAAGGGGTCCAATTAGGCCAAGTTTGCTAATCAATTTAACTCATCGAGTGTTAATAAGAAGGTGCTAATCACGCACTCTTATACTAGCGAGAAATAGGTGAAAGAAAGAGATGCGTTCAATTTAGGTTACAGAATTGTTAGTCGGTTTTTAAAGCTATGTCGATGTACCCTAATGTGTCTAATTAGGTTATTTAAATGATCGAATGTCGTCTAAATAAGTTATATGTTAACAATCATAGGTCAAACTAACATGTGAATGGTCCTAAGGTGGGTCGAATTGGCCGAGACAAACAAAGGGTCAAAAGCGAGGAGCGAAGTTAGAAGTTCGTTTTATTTATGCCCTACATTGAACACGAGGATATGTAAATGAGACGGGGGTGTACGACCAACTGATGTAGCGGTTTCTTTCCCATCTCAAGTCAACGCGGGTGTTCATGGTGGTACTTTAACTCATACTCGGACTAAACTAGTTTCATAGTTAATTAAACAATCGATAAACAAAAACGATAAACGAATAAAAACAAACTATAAAAAACAAACATAAAAAAACGAAATAAAAGGGGGAGAGAGGAGGATTTGATGCACCCTCAACCTACATGTATCGTTGACACCGTCTTGGGTCGTAATCGATGGTAGATTTTATCTCGAGAGGCCGTCGTCGACGAAGAAACAAAGCAAACAACACGTTTTTATCGAATCTGGACAGCAACTTTCAAACAGCGATTTCTCTCTCGTTTCCCGATGAAAATTCAATTTAAAAGATGTTTTGAAAACTAGAAAGAGAGGAGAACAGAGATCTTAAAACAATCCCTGCTCGTTTTGAGTTATTGGGCACGAAAAACGAACACAAACAGAACTGGACAGACAGGAAAAAGCCGCGAAAACAGAGTGTATAACACTCTGTTTTTCGAGGGAATTCGTGTACTCTCAAGGGCAATTTGGCTCGTAAATCTTTGTCTAATGTGTAGATGGATGTTGTATGGTTAATTTGGAACAAGAAACCCGAATTTTGATGGAGGTTTGATGGAGGAACGAATTGTTTTTCGAAGAGGACACACAAACTGTTTCAGTTTGTAAGTCGGTTTTGTGGAGGGTTTTTGAGAGGCAATTAGGGTTTGTTTCTGGAGTTTAAAGCTTGTGAGTGAAGGTAGGATGTATGGAGAACTTAGAGGAATGAATGTATGGTGAAGGGTGGGTATTTATAAGGAGTTAAAGTAGGGTAAAAGGGAGGGAGAGGCAGTCGGGCCTGCTCACGCATAGCTGCTGTCCAGCAGCTTTTGTGAGGGTTTGAGAGGGGTTTTCTTGGTGATTAAGCTAGGGTAATATGGGTAGGATACTAGGGTATGGGTTAGGGTTAATGGGTACGGTTTTTGGTGGTATTTGGAGCGGGTTTTGGGCTCGGGATTTGAGCTGCAAAACAGGGGGGCTGCTCGGTGTTTTGCGGGCTGGTTGGGGGTGATTTGGGGCATGGTTTGGGCCGTGGTTATGGGGGTTCGAACAGGGGTGGATGGGTAGAGGCTTAGGTTTGTTAGTGTACTCGATATTCGTGCCAACTCGTAAAGAAAACGGGCTCAAAAACCGAGCTAAAATCGAGCTCAAAAACGCGTGGTTGAAACGAGTTCTTTTCGATTTTCAAATCGATTTTTCAAATCAATTAACACATTAAAATAAATGATTTTTCAAACCAAATATACTCATAAAATGATTTTTCAAATCAAATATTTATTTTATTTTCAATAAAATAAACTTGGGAAAATAAATTCAAAATAAAATAAATTAAATTGAAATCACCTTAAAAAAGACTTTAATTTAAATATCATTTAAATTAATAAAATGAACTCACTTAAAAAAACATTAATTTAAATATTATTTAAATTAATAAAATAATTCATCGACGACGCCCATTCTACATCGTAAAACGAGCTCCAAATAATGACAATGACAACTAAAGAATACATGTGTCCTATCATCATCGGGTGTTTGTCGGGTTCTCTATAAATTCCAATATCGACGGATACGGGTATCTACAGAGCCCCCACTTTGACTGAGGCTTGGACAAGGCGAAAGTCAAAGTATACCCCAGGTCCCTCTCGACCTGAGGATTCTTCGGGTCGTTTATAGTCCATTAGACTTGCGTATATAAGCTCGCTTGACCATAAGAAGAGATCATACCGAAACTTACTGGGACCGACTCTTGCTTGTTGCGTCGAATTATCATCGTTGGTCATCGACCCATAAATTGCATAAATGGTGGGTTGAGCCTTATCCTTAGGCGCCTACGTATCCGTTTCAGACGGAATCAAACCCGCGTCGTAGTTCGGCAAGAATCGCCGACACATGCCCAAAGTTTATCATCTGCTGGCATTTGTCCAAAATTCATCATCTGTTGACATTTGCCCAAAACTTATCATCTCTGGGCGTTTGTCCAAATGGGACGGGACTTCCGAGGAGGTTGCCGCCGCTTTCATCATTTGCTTTCAGCTACGGAATTCTTCCATTAATTGAATTGAATTCTTGGTGGATGTCATCCTTTACATCTTGATAATGGTCTCGAAGCCAACGGCCTGAGCCCCGATTTGCAATGGCTCTAAAGTCGAAGACTTTAGAGCCCCCAGTTGAAGCATATCCTGCTATATTTGAAACGTAGAAAATGTACTAGCAATAATCATCACTTAAGCACATTTGGATCATCGATCCTAAAATTAGATTATTTGAAATACTGGGTCATCGACCCGAAAATTGAATTTGAAAATTTTGAAATAATTGGGCCATCGACCCGAAAATTTATATTTGACATCACTTGGTATGTTGGGCCATCGACCCTTCAAAATTTGAATTTGAAAATTTTGAAAGATTGGGCCATCGACCCGAATTTTGAATTTGAAATGAATCACTTGGATGTTCGGTCGTCGACCCAAAATTTGATTTTGAACTTTGAGATTTGAACCTTGACTTGGATCATCTATCCATAATGCGCAAAAAGTTTTTGAAATTTTGAAATTTTGAAATTTTTGGCATTTTGAAATCGAACCTTGACGGGTGAGCAGGAAATACGACTCAGACACTCTGTATGACTTGTACACCACGTGGGCGTAGCCCGCTACCGTAAAACAAAAAAGGAAAATAAAACCGTAAGTGTGCACGGATTTTAATTCAATTATTGACTTGTTGGAGGTAGAAAGGTAAATTGGCCGTTCTGGCGCCAAAAGATGGCAAATGGGAATCACAAGGTCGTCGACTTGGGATGTAGATATCGTATGTCATGGGCGTGCTCCCGAGGGCACACGGGAATCAAGATCACTTGGCATTGACAAGGTGGATTAAAATCACAGAGCAACAACGTTAGCCTCGCCTAGACACTAAACACAGACTGATTTTATGAGAACAGTTGGACATCACACATCACTCTTGTTGGGAACATTCTGCCACTCTTCTCCTCGCCTCCTTTCTTTTCAGCGAGTTTCATCATTTCTTGCCACCGCCTTCTTTCTTTTCAGCGGGCTTTTACTATTTTTTCTTCCACGCCTTCTTTCTTTTCAGCGGGTTTTTCATATTTTCTGTTCCCAACACAAACCCACATCTATGTGACTCAGCATCTTTGCCTAAATCGTTCGATAAAGCTCATTCTGAGACTTGATACTATTCATCTGAACCTATATCCTTATCCTAGCTTACATCGAGTACTAAGACCAACTCAAACAAAGATGGCTTCATTTGGACTTGGTTAAGACCCGTAAGAAACCGACAAGATGACAACTTGGTTGATGAGTGGATTGAATCCCTTATTCTGAAGGACTGCCTACGTATTCGCGTGGAGCGAAATCAAATCCGACGTAGTTCGATCATGGTGCATAAACATGGCATTTTGATTGTGTGTACACACTCGAAGGTTTCACCTAAGGTATCATGCCATATCCCATTCTAGCCTGTAAAGTACCGTTTAAATCCCGTGTTTGGGGTTAGGTGTAAAAGGCTTGGATCTTTTGGGATGTGGAGCTTGGTAATAACAAGTTGGAATGGTTAACCATCATTCTGAAGGTTTGTTTTGTGGTGCTAAGGCCAAGGGCTATGGCTGCTGATGTGGTTGGAATGGGTGTCTCGGGTTTGATGAACCACGAGTGCAAATGGGTTGAAAAATGATGTGGGTTCAAATTTCCATGTCTGGACCCTAAAGGTTGGGTGTAACAACACAAGCGGAATAATTCTCAAAATTCCCGACTATCCCTTTGTAACTGTCTCAGGAAGGACTTAGAGGGTAAAGAGGTTACTACTTAATCTTTTGGGCTTCGCCCATTGAACTTCAACTATGGGTACTTGACTTGACTTCTGGCTTCCGTAACTTCGACATTCAACCAAAAGCGTTCTGCAATGACTTCAACATCAACATCTTTTTTTCTTTTTCTTTCATCATTTTTCTTTTTGTTCATTTTTTTCATTATTTTTCATCCTTTTTCTCTCTTTGAAAATGATCCTCTATTCATTCTCTTAGTCATAAATGGATACACCTTGAAAACTGGGCTTCGCCAACTAAATTGGGTTAGAATTAACAATTCCTTCTTAGAACGGGTTGATATCTTCTCTCTTCGAGATGGGATGATTTTGTTGGGGAAAAGGCTTGCCTTCCATCATCGATAGGGGAAACAAGGAGCTAGTCCGGGTTTGTCATAGAATCATCTAAAAGCTTGTCACAAACACTGGTTCAGATGGAGGTTTTCTACCGCCAGACATGGAATAGGTAAAGGAATCAAACACGGAATCCTATTGTACCTTACATTTTGAAACGGGACATATTTCTACCCCAGGGATGCCTTTGAGTGTGTTGTGCGTTTTATCATGTTTCGGAATGATTGAGGATTGGAAACAAGACATATTTGGAAACGAAACTGGAACTTTTTATTGGAATGACAAATGCTTAACAGACTTGAAGGAACGATTCCTAGGACACACCCTAGGTCATCGCGGAACAAACGACTCAACTTCAGGAAAAGAAAGTCCTAGACTCGACTCGGCTAAGATAAGAAAACAGATCCCGACTCATAATTTCAAATCTGGTCATGAGCTTTCCCTTGTTCAGCTGTCAGCTTAGATGCTCGACTCTTGTCCTTGATCCCTGTGATGGTCGGCCTCCATCCCGAGGTAGTCCTCTGAGGATCTACGCCAGTGATGAAGGTTGGTGAATCGAATTGTCTTTTATTAACTTCGTTAATGAGAGGAGTACATTCTAGAGCGAGACTCCCGATTTGAATTTCATTCTTCGGGTTTGGCAAGAATTCACAGCAATCCACAAATATTTTCCCGATAAACACCCCTTTCAAGTGACATGGGCGGATAAGATGGGAATAATCGACATTTTCTTCGACAGAAACAAAGTTAGTGTGATCGCCAAATGGATTGGTGATGTTATTGGGTTTAACAGCTGCGATCGGGAGTGTTCCACTCTCAATCATGTCTTGAATTTCGTGCTTCAGTCGATAACACCTTTCAGTATCATGGCCTTTCCCTTGATGAAAGGCACAGTAGGCATTTGGTTTATACCATTTACCTTGTTGATCAGCGGGAGGGTCCGGAGTTGGACCAATAGGCTTCAGCTTTCCTTGGGCTATGAGCCTTTGGAGAGCATATGTATAAGTGCATCCGATATCGGTGAATGCCCTAGGTGTTTGGCGCTGCGACTTCTTCGATTGCCCTTCTAAGAGATTGATGGCTTCATCAATATGGGTCGTTGCTGGGGCCTTGCCCTTAGACGATGAGGCCCCTTGGTACCCTTTCGGCTTTTCAGCCTCTGCCCTTATGACATCATCTTCTACCTTTATCCCGATTCTTATCAATTCTTTGAAAGAGCCAAAATTCTGGTATTTCAGAGCATTACGGTAAACAGGTCGTAAATTCTTCACGAACTTATCTACCATTTCAACTTCATCAGGCTTCTTAGCTAGTTTCACGCTTTCAGCGCGCCATCTTGCGAGGAATTCAGTAAAGCCCTCTTTTTCCTTCTGTGTCATTACTTCCAAAGTCCTTATGTTGGTTTGAATCTCAACATTGTCAGCATAGTGCTTACAGAACTCCACCGTAATATCTTCGAAAGTGGGGAAGTTCTTAAGGTCAAGATTATAGAACCACGCCTTCGGGTGTTCATCCAGAGATTGGGCAAAAATTTCAGAGAGCATGTCAGCAGGTACTCCCTTCAGTGATAAGTACCCTTTATAGGCCTTAACGTGGTGGACTGGATCTTCGGTGCCCTTGAACTTTGGGATGTCAGTGAGTACCATGTTCGTGGGCAACTTATCCTGAACTAGGGCATAGGCCCTAGCATTCTTATAGTGAATGTTCTTCCCCTGGGAGAGTTTCAAACGGTCTTCGATGAACTTGAACCGTTTCTCCAGATCAGTCAGAGGTGGGGTAGATGGAGGGGAATCTTCACTCAGCTTAGATTCGATTGCATCCATTCGGGTCATCATGAGGTTCACGGCCTCAGTGAGCTTGTTAACAGCATCTTCCATTGCTTGACGTTGGGTTTTTGGCGGACTTTCTACAAGAAAACCCCGTACCGAGTCAATATTTAAAGTAAGAGCCCCTGCACACTTAAGGACATGACCCCAACTTGACTCAAACAAAGACTCGACTTGAGACGGATTAACCAAAGATTCGACTCACGGTTGGATTTAGACCTTGGTTCATTTTAGACTCGGCAAAACGACATGACTCAAACTGTCATAGCACGATTCTAAACCGGACTCGGTGTGACTAAACCCGTGATTGGACCAACATAGTCCTTAGGTTCGGGTGAAACGTCCTAAAGGGCCTAGCTTGGACGTGTCTGTGGACTATCCTAGACCAAATGGTCGACCAACATGACTCAAAACACAAGAGGTGAGCTTGGGTGACCCAACAGGGTCATGTTCTAGACTCTTAGAACGAAACACACCCGGCCTAACACGGCCATGACCCGGACACGACTCGATGCATTTCATGCTTGGTTGAGGTTCGAGAGGCATTTTGGATTGATTTTGAAAAACGAATGATCGATTTGAAAAATGAGATTTGAAATGAGCAGCATGCCGGCTATAAAAGCTTGTTTTGGCCGAAATTTCTAGTCCTATTTGGGCAGCATGCCGCGTTTTTAAAACCATGCTAATTTTGAAAATAAGTTGTTCAAAAGTTCGGTTTTGAAATGGACATGGAAAATTTTGAAAAGACTCGGGAAAACAACTTGCACATTGTCATTCTCATGTTATAAGGATGTATGCTCCTAGACATCTCTAAGTCTCGGCAAGTCTTCTACAAGAAGGTCTATGCCCTCCATCCTTTTGCGGTCTTATAGAGCAAGGGCCTTAAGGTAAAGTACCTAGAAGAGCGTCCCCACCATCAAGAACCACGCGAGGTGAAGTGGAAGCGAGCAATTTGCAGCTTCCTAGCATAGTGGGACGTCGCCCCCCACGCATCACAAAGAAACGCTGGGACGGCCCGGGAAAATCCTTAAGGGTTTATGCATGAATCATAGCACTATGAGTAATGTTTTACTTTCCAACACTTTCTTTTCAAGTTTCACCTCGGAGGAAAAGACCCTAGAAACAAAGTGTAACTAGTCCTCTTTTCCCAGTGAGTCGCCAAATCGTGGACAAGGCCCTCGGGAAGCTGCGTCCGCGGGATCCACACTAGGCATAATCGACTCGAGGTTCTTTCGAATCGAATTAAGACAAATTAGAGTCGCCACCAAGTTTTTTGGGAACTTGGAACCGTTCAAGTCAACTTTACACCTTTCATCAAAAAGCATAAAGCCAATCGACTACGAGTGATTAAAGATAAAGACTTGTACCCTATATCACTCGATTTGAATGACTCTCGTAATCCAATGGTATTTAGACGGATCCACAAACCATAGATCTTGAGTAAGGGGTGAGGATACGTGTTAGGAAGCCCATAAGGACACCTAACCCCGCCCGTCGATAACGGCCTCTACTAAGTCAAGCGTCGGAGTTCAAACAAGGTCATAGCTACTACGATATATGATATGCAAACATCGTTTTAAAACCCTAGCATGTAAAGTTTCTATGTCGATTTAGATGCAACTAAACTAACTTTGTCAAAGTTGTAATTTAGCATATGGGTTGATTGATCTAAGCAACATATAAACGAAAGCAAACAAGGCTTAAAGGGGAATGGGGGAGCCGTGGGATCTACCTATTACAAACCAGGCATTTCATGCCGACACAACGATAAATTAAAGATACAACTCGATCTAAATACAATTGCTACATACAAAACCGTACACGATACATTACACGGCCATTCGGCCTAGGAAACCGTGCACAAGAGGGGTGGCCCACGGCTTACAGGACTCACGGCCTTGGGTCACTCCTCGTGATGCGTGCTTTCACTTAATCTCATCGAATTAGACATAGGGCTACGCACCAAAGCATGCATTAGCATAAATCGGGCCATGTTGCTTTAAACAACATGCGATTTACTACGCTCTTACATGCATTGGGACACAACCATCTAACCAAACAAGACTAAGGTTTTTTGAAAGAGGTTTTGACTCGATAAAAGGAAACTAACTTGAAAATTACAACTCGATGGACAAACGATAAATTACAAGCGACAAAATAATAAAGAACAAATAATATAAAACGAACGAAACAAGAGAAGGCACGGCCACCCTCACGGCCTAAAGCCACGTCCACCCTAGTTCCTAGGTTAGATTCATTAGGTTAGATAGATGATGGCGGAACGGGATAGGAAACGAATTAGAAAACGAGTTAGAAACAACGTTGATCGATTGTCGCGCAAAGGTGTATTCTACACGGCCTAAGGGGTCCAATTAGGCCAAGTTTGCTAATCAATTTAACTCATCGAGTGTTAATAAGAAGGTGCTAATCACGCACTCTTATACTAGCGAGAAATAGGTGAAAGAAAGAGATGCGTTCAATTTAGGTTACAGAATTGTTAGTCGGTTTTTAAAGCTATGTCGATGTACCCTAATGTGTCTAATTAGGTTATTTAAATGATCGAATGTCGTCTAAATAAGTTATATGTTAACAATCATAGGTCAAACTAACATGTGAATGGTCCTAAGGTGGGTCGAATTGGCCGAGACAAACAAAGGGTCAAAAGCGAGGAGCGAAGTTAGAAGTTCGTTTTATTTATGCCCTACATTGAACACGAGGATATGTAAATGAGACGGGGGTGTACGACCGACTGATGTAGCGGTTTCTTTCCCATCTCAAGTCAACGCGGGTGTTCATGGTGGTACTTTAACTCATACTCGGACTAAACTAGTTTCATAGTTAATTAAACAATCGATAAACAAAAACGATAAACGAATAAAAACAAACTATAAAAAACAAACATAAAAAAACGAAATAAAAGGGAGAGAGAGGAGGATTTGATGCACCCTAAACCTAAATGTATCGTTGACACCATCTTGGGTCGTAATCGATGGTAGATTTTATCTCGAGAGGCCGTCGTCGACGAAGAAACAAAGCAAACAACACGTTTTTATCGAATCTGGACAGCAACTTTCAAACAGCGATTTCTCTCTCGTTTCCCGATGAAAATTCAATTTAAAAGATGTTTTGAAAACTAGAAAGAGAGGAGAATAGAGATCTTAAAACAATCCCTGCTCGTTTTGAGTTATTGGGCACGAAAAACGAACACAAACAGAACTGGACAGACAGGAAAAAGCCGCGAAAACAGAGTGTATAACACTCTGTTTTCGAGGAAATTCGTGTACTCTCAAGGGCAATTTGGCTCGTAAATCTTTGTCTAATGTGTAGATGGATGTTGTATGGTTAATTTGGAACAAGAAACTCGAATTTTGATGGAGGTTTGATGGAGGAACGAATTGTTTTTCGAAGAGGACACACAAACTGTTTCAGTTTGTAAGTCGGTTTTGTGGAGGGTTTTTGAGAGGCAATTAGGGTTTATTTCTGGAGTTTAAAGCTTGTGAGTGAAGGTAGGATGTATGGAGAACTTAGAGGAATGAATATATGGTGAAGGGTGGGTATTTATAAGGAGTTAAAGTAGGGTAAAAGGGAGGGAGAGGCAGTCGGGCCTGCTCACGCATAGCTGCTGTCCAGCAGCTTTTGTGAGGGTTTGAGAGGGGTTTTCTTGGTGATTAAGCTAGGGTAATATGGGTAGGATACTAGCGTATGGGTTAGGGTTAATGGGTACGGGTTTTGGTGGTATTTGGAGCGGGTTTTGGGCTCGGGATTTGAGCTGCAAAACAGGGGGGCTGCTCGGTGTTTTGCGGGCTGGTTGGGGGTGATTTGGGGCATGGTTTGGGCCGTGGTTATGGGGGTTCGAACAGAGGTGGATGGGTAGAGGCTTAGGTTTGTTAGTGTACTCGATATTCGTGCCAACTCGTAAAGAAAACGGGCTCAAAAACCGAGCTAAAATCGAGCTCAAAAACGCTTGGTTGAAACGAGTTCTTTTTGATTTTCAAATCGATTTTTCAAATCAATTAACACATTAAAATAAATAATTTTCAAACCAAATATACTCATAAAATGATTTTTCAAATCAAATATTTATTTTATTTTCAATAAAATAAACTTGGGAAAATAAATTCAAAATAAAATAAATTAAATTGAAATCACCTTAAAAAAGACTTTAATTTAAATATCATTTAAATTAATAAAATGAACTCACTTAAAAAAACATTAATTTAAATATCATTTAAATTAATAAAATACTTCATCGACGACGCCCATTCTACATCGTAAAACGAGCTCCAAATAATGACAATGACAACTAAAGAATACATGTGTCCTATCATCATCGGGTGTTTGTCGGGTTCTCTATAAATTCCAATATCGACGGATACGGGTATCTACAGGTGGCTTCTCAGGTCAGTCACCGGAGTTTCATCTTTAGACCCGACTCGGTCAGTTCGCATCCCTAGCTGGGAATTCATGATCTGCATCTTCCCGGAGAGATTGATGAGGCAAGTGGGCCTTAAGCAGAAGATCCCTAAGCTTGACACTGTTTCTCGGACTGCATTGGCACATACTACAGAGATTCGTCGAGAGTGGGCCCTCAAGTGAGCTCAGAGGAACATGTGGTTCATACTTTATCCTATTGGCTCCTTATGGGTATCGGATTTATACTTGCAATGGAGGAAAGCTGGCACTTCTGATGAGCGTGAGAAAAAGAGGAAGCATGAGCCTGTTAATTACAAGATTCGCGAAGTAGAAATGCAGAACCACAAATACTTGACTGAAGAGGAGGAAGACGCCGGATTCCGAGTCGTTCATCCATCGAAGAAACCGAAGACCGCTTCTGTTGCAGAGATGGTGGTGGATCTAAATGCTAAGGCTAGACCGTGAGAGATACCTTTGGTGATTAGGTCAGAGATAGTACAAGAGCGCCCGGCTCGTGGTCGAGACAAGAAGTACGATAGAAATGACAAAGGCAAAGGAAAGATGGAAGAGAAGCCTTAGTCGTAGTACTATGTATTATTATTATTATTTGTAATAAATGGCGGGGTTTTTTAGAATCCTAGCCTAGCATTTATTTTTCAGCATTTTATATTATGTGGGATATTATTATTACTTATGGAACAAATGAATAAAAGATTTATTAGTTATGAAACTATTGTGATTTTCCTTTTATTATTCTTGTCGAATTTCAAATGCAAATGCAAATGTTCTTCTATTTACGTTTAAAATAGTGGGCTGTATCCTGTAAAGGATTGCCTACATATTCATTTTAAAAAAATGAAATCAAACCCTCGCGCGTAGTTCGAGTAAATGTAAAAGAATAATTGTTCTAAGTAAGAGCTTGTAGTGAACTAGAAAATAAGCATGAGCTTTACTTACTTCTAAAATACAACTCGATTTATTTGATGATATGAGGATGACGAATTGTCAAAATGCAAGAGCAGATTGACATGAGTTTTATTTCAGCGGGCCAAGGGCCATTGTTATTTCGTGTCGCAGGAGCGGCACGTAGGTGTTACGCGAGGCGCGTGTCTTGTCCTACACTAGGCATAATATCGTTTCAGTTGATCGAGGTTGGTTGGGTTAGCAAATTCATTCCCATCTAGGTCTGGAATTTTAACCGCACCTCCCGAGAGTATGAATTTGACTAAGAATGGTCCGGCCCAGTTGGGTTTAAATTTTCCACGTGGATCGACAGGTAGTAGAGCTCTTACTTATTTGAGGACTAAGTCTCCTTCTTTGATGTTTCTGAGCTTAACCCGTTTATTGAAAGCTCGTTTGATACGTGCCTAATAGGTTTGCGCTTTATGCAATGCGCGCAACCTTCGTTCATCCAAGAGGATGAGTTCTTCATATCTATCCCTTTTCCAATCAGCTTCTGGAATTTGACTTTCCAGCAGAATGTGTAAGGACGGGATTTCTACTTCAACTGGTTGTACGGCTTCCATGCCGTATGTCAAGTAAAAAGGAGTAGCCCCAGTGGGCGTCCTAGCTGATGTGCGATAACCCCACAATGCGAATGGTATTTTGCGGGGCCAATCGCGATAATTGTCGATAATTTTCTTGAGGATAGTGACGACATTCTTTTTAGCTGCCTCTACCGCGCCATTAGTTTTAGGTCTGTATGGCGAGGAATGGTGGTGTTTGATCTTGTATTTGGCTAGTAATTGTTCAGTCTCAGCCTGGAAATGTGATCCATTGTCACTGATGATCTCATGTGGGCAACCATATCGACAGATGATATTGGTTTGTATGAACTTTGCCACGTTTTTGGTTGTGAGACTAGTGTAAGATGCCGCTTCGACCCATTTAGTAAAATAGTCGATAGCTACCAAAATGAAACAGTGACCTCCTGTTCCGGCTGGCGTGATTTTCCCGATGATATCGATTCCCCAAGTAGAAAATGGCCAAGGAGATGTCATGGTATAAAGTAGTGAAGGAGGAACATGTTGCACATTCCCAAAGATTTGGCAGTTATAGCAATGTCTGACATACTTGATGCAATCCGACTCCGTCGTGGTCCAGTAATATCCCAGACGCGTGATTTTCTTTGCCATCATTGGTCCACTCATGTGAGGGCCACATTCTCCATCATGAACTTCTTCCATCACTTTTTGTGCCTGTGAATGATCAAGGCAACGCAAGACTACACCAAGAGGTGTTCTTTTGTACAATTCTCCTTGCATGAGGAGGTATTGAGAGGCTAGTAGGGGTATGGCACGTTGTCCCCTCTTATCCATATCTGGTGGATATGTACCATTGAGCTTGAAGTTTAAAATGGCTTGAAACCAAGGTTCCCTTGGATTTTCTTCCTCATCTGTAATTTGGTGCACATAGGCTGGTTCTGACCGTCGTTCAATGCATAATGGCATTTATACCATTTCATCTGGCATATTAATCAAAGATGCAAGTTTTGCAAGAGCGTTTGCAAATTGATTCTCTTTGCGAGTTAAGTGTAGATAAGTGACCTGGTCGAAGAATTGGGCAACTTGGTCTATCCTAGCTTGATAGGGTTCTAGACTTTCACTTCGAATTTTCCAAGATCCAGTAATTTGGTTGATGATCAAGGATGAGTCTCCGTGAACTCGAAGATTCTTGATGCCTAAACTTACTGCTGCTTGTAGCCCAATGAGGCAAGCCTCATATTCTGCTGCGTTATTTGTCACCTCTAAGTCGAGTTTGACCGAGAGTGGTGTATGCTCACCTTCAAGAGAAATGAGCAACACTCCTATTCCAAATCCTCTTAGATTCGATGCTCCATCAAAATAAAGGTCCCAAGAGTCTACATTAGTTTGTAGTATATCCTCCTCCGGAAATGACCACGTGTCTACTGCTTGGTTGTCGTTGATAGGATTATCTGCGAAGAACTCGGCAACAGCTCGCCCCTTTATAACCTTCAGAGGTACATACTTGAGATCGAACTCTGAGAGCATTAAGGTCCATCTTGCCAAGCGTCCGTTGAGAACGGGTTTTTCGAAGAGGTATTTGACAGGATCCATTTTGGAATACACCTTGACAGAGTAGCTAAGCATGTAGTGGCGTAGCTTCTTTGTTGCCCACACAAGAGCAAGGCATGTTTTTTCGAGAGGTGTGTACTTGCACTCGTACTCCAAGAACTTCTTACTAAGGTAGTACATAGCTCTTTCTTCTTTTCCTACAGTTTGTGCTAGCATAGCCCCATGGCTGTTTCGGTCATTGTGAGATATAAACAAAGAGGTTGATCTCGTTGAGGAGGCATGAGCACTGGTGGCTTGGCTAGTATCTCCTTAATTCTGTCAAATGCTTTTTGGCAATCGTCATCCCATATGGTGTGATCTGTTTTCTTGAGCTTTTTGAAAATGGGTTCGCAGATCATAGTAAGCTTTGATATGAATCAGCTTATATATTGCACCTTGCCTAGGAATCCTCTAACCTCCTTCTCTATTTGAGGTTGTGGCATTTCATTTAGAGCCTTGATCTTGGATGGATCAATTTCTATTCCTCTTTGACTGACGACGTATCCCAGGAGTTTACCCGATGTTACCCCGAATGCGCACTTCTGAGGATTGAGCCTTATATTGTATTTTCACAATCTTAGGAAGAATTTACGAAGGTTGTCAATGTGCCCCTTCCTATCCTTGGACTTGACAATCATATCATCAACATACACTTCTACTTCTTTATGCATCATGTCATGTTGCAATGTGGTCGCAGTTCATTGATATGTAGCTCCAACATTGATTAGCCCAAATAGCATAAAAGTATAGCAATAGGTGCCCCATTGAGTGACGAAGGCGGTCTTATGCATGTCTTCCATAGCCATCTTAATCGGATTATATCCTGCATATCCGTCCATGAAGGACAACAACGCGTGGTCTGCTGTATTATCTACCAATATGTCGATGTGTGGTAGAGGGAAATCGTCCTTGGGACTTGCTTTGTTTAAGTCTCTGAAATCAACCCAAACTCGGATTCGCCCATCCTTTTTGGGTACGGGTACAATGTTAGCCACCCAGTCTGAATACTCAGAAACTTTGATGAACCCGACTTTGAATTGTTTATCGACTTCTTCTTTTATTTTAAGAGCCCATTCGGTCCTCATTCGATGAAGCTTCTACTTTTCAGGTTTGAAACCTGGTTTGATTGGAATTATGTGTTTTGCAATATCTTTGTCGATCCTTGGCATGTCTTTGTAGGACCAAGCGAAAACGTCCATGAACTCGTGTAGGATGTCTATGAAATCGGCCCTTTCAGTTGGGTTTAAGGTTGTCCCTATCCTGAGTTCTTGGGGTTCTAGTTTGGTTCCTACGTTGATGGGTTCGGTGTTCTCTATAATTGGTGCCTCTTCCCCCTTTTGTAATATTTATTTAGCTATGTAGGGAGGTAATTCGATTGAGTCTAGGTCAGGATCATCCTCATTATCATCGTAAATAGAATTGAATTCAGAATAACACAAAGAGTAAGCAGAATCTGATTTATTCATATTAAATTTTGAAAAGAGTTGAAACAAAGAAGCCATATGTTCAGTTGTCAGTGGCAGGTAAAGGGACAGCTGCTGGGGCATTTCCCGAGCTACTATTACTATTCGATGCTATGCTAGGAGAAACAAAGGGATTGGGAGTGACAACAGGAGGAGACTCTCTAGGGACTTCTCTAGACTTAGACTCTGATTCTGACTCCGACTCTGACTCTGACTCGAATTCGTTGTCTTGAGGTTCTCCTTTGAACATCTCTCCTTCTCTAGTGGTGACTTTGAAGAGCTTTCCTTGGTTGTTTGTCCACTTGATTGACTTTCTCCATCCTTTCTGCTGATTTGAGCTGGTTTTTGTGATTAACGTTGTAGGGTTGAAATGGTCATCCTGAAGTATCATGGTAATGATCTCATCCTGTGCAGCTCTAACAAATCGGTCCTCCTCAAACAGAAGACTAACAGCCTGTTCGTCTAAGCAAGGTGCTTGACGAGTTTTGGTGGTAGGAAACTCTCCTCTTAGTTGCACCCAAGACTATCCCATAACACTAATAATATCATTAACTAGATAATATTACTAGTTACCTTAAATTTATTCTAATAATATTATTATTACTACACTAGTAATATTGTTGTGATATTAGAATTTTTAGAGCAAATTTAAGCATTAAAACTATTTTTATGTGTGAGAGGTTTTTGAGAGATAAGCCAAAAAGGATTAGAGAGTAAACAAAAATGAGAACATCATGTCCTCATAAGGGAGGGGTGGTCGGTCAAGGTTCATGGGGAAAGGAAAAAGCTTTTTCATTTTGCTTTTTGTCTTACCCAAATAATAGGCTAGGTTTAGGTGTAGGTCAAGTGTGATGATTATGCTTTTCCTTATAAAACAATCAACCACATACACCCTAAAACTACCTACTAAAACCGGCTCCCACACTTAAAATGGACTTCCATTTTACAATTTGTATTTTGTCAATTGTAATGTGTGACATGTGACATGTAACATGTCATTAGAAATATAAATTCAAATTTACCTAATTAAATATCATTTTAAATCAAATAAATTACTTTTAACAAATTAACAAGTAATTGACAATTACATGTATATAAAATGGGTCACATTAAGTCTAGTTAATATAATCTGTAACACTTTGCAATTATGATTAACTAATTACTCTTATCTCAAATGTTTCATAAACATTAATCAATTTTAGTAATATAATATATTAATTACTAAATTGAATCTTATTTAATCACATTACAATAAGATATATATAACTCTCACTCATTGATAAGAATTTGTTCAATTTAAGGATTTAATTAATCTGTATCGACATACAATTAATTAACTTATCAGTTAAGAGAATTGTCCTATAGGTGTGACCTTAAGGGATCAACTAATCACCACCGTCAAACGACAGTAACGTCAAACTCTAGTCAGCCAATCGTTACCGATTAATGTTGATCAGTTGACAAAATATTGAATCATCCCTTTTGTATTATTGTTATGAGATTTAATATGTGATCGCACTATTGTTGAGGATACATACTCCAACAATCTCCCACTTGTCCGAGACAAGTGTGCGTCACCAATTCTCTTGTCCTATTACTATCTCCCACTCAATGCAAGGTGTCTCGCAGATCGTACTTACATGTGATCTAATCTAGAGTGGTTTCCTCGATCTGGAGAGTAACTGTTTGACCGGAATTATATGCCATAGATACCTTCCGAGCGTCGCCACGCATTTTTAGTTCACTACTCCTCGAGTGGCCCCGAGATTTATATAACCCTGACAAGGAGGTGGACAATTCCTATCGCACTGTTCTCTTCGAATACCACGGCTCATCATGACCCAAAAGATGCCCATTTGCACTCCATATTCGGAAGTCGTGGAGCATAAATCAAAGTCTATCAAAAACTGTGCCACATTGGGCGAACAGTCTCTAGTCAAATAATCGACTCAAAAAGAATAATATAGTAGCTCTCGCCACGACCAGGCTATATGAATTACAAGAACTCTATAAGCGGTCGTTGCACGATAGAGTGTCCCATACAGTCTGCCTATGTGTGTGGACACGGGGGGCCCACGGGGGCGCTTGGGAAACAAGCGTTTGCATTTGTGGAGTCGCCACCAATTTTTATGGGAAATTGGAACCGTTAGAATACCTCGCGTCATGTCAAGACATAAAGTAGTGACATAGACACTAAGAACTCGTTACCCTTAGCATTCTATGTCTAGAATGACTCTCGTGGATGCCAACGAACACGGATGTTCACAGAGATCTGGATTAAGGGGTGATGATACGTATTAGGAAGTCCTTTTAATTAACACCTAATCCCGCCCGCCTCGATAACGGCCTCTACTAATGATTAGGGAAATCGTTTGTATTCGATATGCTGTCGATTGTATGCAATGCAACATCCACAGATTAATCCTAGCATGTGAATTAATACTAAGTCGGTGAACATATAATTAGCAAACAATTGTGTCGAAGTAGGGTTTAGAATTAATTATATGAGAAAACAAATAAATAAATCATATAATACAATAAATACATAAATAAATGCAATAATTAAAAATTACAATAATTACAATGAATTAATTTTTTTACGTTAAAAATATATTTTAGACGGATAATTTGAGAAAAACAAGAGAAAAATAAATAGGGTAGAAAATACGGACAGATTAGGAGTGATATTACGATTAATAGTCAATTAATACGTAAACTAATGAATTAGGTCAAAGCAAGAATGGAAGTTCAGAGCCAGAACTCAACCCGGAACAGGCGCAGCAATGATGCGTCTCTTGGAAGAGGCGCAGTGGTCACTACGTCTGTTCCTGAGGTGAGTTTTGGGTGTGAAGTCAGAACTGCGAATTGTTAATGTCCGTTGGTGTGTTTAATGGTTGATTATTGATACTTAACTCGGATGAAAATGATTTAACGCATTATTTACATATAAATATGGTCATAAAAACGATAAAAACAAATTAAAATGAATTAGAAAGAATTAAAACGGATTAAGACTAATTAGAAATTAATTACAAATTAATTTGGGTTGCTTATAGAGACGGAAACAAATTACACAAACGTGATAAACTGATGGAAGCATATACAAAAGTCGAATTGCAGAGACTTGATATGAACAAATCGAATCTCCAAAATTCGGGTTTGATTTAATGACGAAAACCCGCAAATATCTATTATAAGCGATTCAGATCGGAATTAATGCGTAATATTTATTATGAATATATATTAAAGTTATTATATACGAATAAAAGAGAAGAAAATAAGAAAACAAAGGAAAAGGGGACGGATTAACAGAGAGGCGAGGAAGAAGAAGAAAAGCAGGAACTGCGGTAGCCTCTGGAAGAGGCGCAACAGATGCTGCGACTCTTCGAAGAGGCGCGTCAGTTGTTGCGTATCTTCTCGACGTCTGCCTACTGTTAATTCGTAAAAACAGTTTAACAAAAGGGTTTTTGAAATCGGTTTTAAGTATACTTTTGACGTAAATCTTACATTAGTTAGTACAAAAATAAAATACAATAATAAAAGATGGGATTTACACCCTCAGACTTACATGTTTGACGAAACGAGATTAACTAAGTTAGCGTTTAGTGATTGCTCGACTTGAATGTATGAAGAATGTGCCCTCGTAAGAGGATTTAGAATAAATTGATTGATTAATTGAGGTTTAGTTGGTCAAATTGGTCGGTCATGCAACGTGACAGGTACTCAGAAGGATCCGAGCTTACGTGGTCGATTGATCAAGCACGTAGACGTCAATAAGCTTAGAGCACGGTATTAGAATGCAAAGGGAGAAGAGAAGGGCGGACACTCGCGTGAGAAATATGAGGAACGAAGGTCCCTATTTATACTAATCACACGGAGGAATTATGGAATGACTAAAACTTTGGAAACAAATCTCGAAAAGATCTGAAAATATGCAGAAAAGAGCTGGGGAAGAGGCGCAGCAGCTGCTGCGACTCTTGGAAGAGGCGCAGCAGGTGCTGCGTCCTTTCCCCAGAGGTTTCCTCCTGCGGAAGAAAGATTTTCGCGTTTCTTTTATGGAATTGCGGTAGATCTCGACTTCCTTATTCCTTAAAATAAGATTTTTGGGATATGTTTTGCCAAAAGATATAAAATTAAAATATGGAATAAATATCCGGAATATTCTAGGACATTCCGACTCGGCATTTTAAACGGTTTATTGGAAAATGAAGCGGTTTTTGACTCGGACTCCAAATGAACTCTAATTACTGTCAAAACAACCGTAATGGCGGGTAGATGACGACCAAGGGGTAGACACAAGTATTTGAGCTATCACTTGATGATAAACTTACGAACTGTCATAAATCGTTCCGCGTACCAAACATACGGCCCAATCATTACCGGGTGTTTGGCGGGAGGTGCAGAAATGAGGTATCTACAATGTGATCGACTAGTCATCTCTTATGACCCTATTGTTGGAATATGTGTCCTCCGACAATAATGCGATCACAACTGTCGATCATGATGATCACATGTTTAAGTCTCATTTTAAAGGATACTATTGGGAAGTAATATTTTACTGTCAACTGGTCCACATATATCGGTAATGATTGGCTGACTAGAGTTTGACATTACCGTCGTGCGACGGTGGTGATCAGATGATCCCCTTAGGTCATACCTAAAGGGTAACACTCTTAATTGATTATTTAATTGATCGTATGACGATACGGGTCAATTAAATTACTTAAAATTGACGGACGATTTTGGAAGTAATATTTACGTATCTCATTATAATTTGATTAAATAAGATACGGTCTAAGTGATCGAATTGTTTTATTGCTTAGATGAAATTATTGTTTAAGGAAACAATTGCATTTGAATGAATAATTTATTATAAATACAAGATGTTGTGATTTATAATTGGTAAAATATTTTGGTACAAGTGATTATGAATTACTAAGTCGATTTTGTATATGACGTATTTTTATTAATGCGTTGATTTTTAATATGTTAAAAATGCATAACAATTTTACATGACATGTGACATGTGACATGTGACAAATTGACAAATTGGCAAAGATAAAATGGAATCCATTTTATCTAAAATGGACCGAAATAATGGGGTGATATTAGGAAAATATTATGTTGATTGATTAAGTGGAAAACATAATCATTTTTCCTAAACGTAGCCATGCAAACCTAGTGCCTCTTGTGAAGAGTACCTTGCTCATGCATTGGCCCCTTCCACCCCACCCTACCCGGTTTTTCTAGTAAAAGAGACCAAGGGTTTTCTTATTATTTTACCTTATACACTACATCAAATGTGAAGGTAATTATTCATTCATTCACCATCTAAAATATTGAGTTTTAGAGAGATAAAAACTTCTTCCTTTTTCTCCTACTCTTAACCGAAATTAAGAGAGCAAATAAAGATTTTTGGGTCAATTTTATTTAAATTAATATTGTTCTAGTATTAATAATATTAATTTTATTAAGTGGTTACCTTGGGTATTATTCCTTGGGAGGGATTCTATACTTGAATCCTTTTGTTCATCCATTTTGGAGTGCTCAAGAACAAGTGAGTAGGAGAACTCACTTGTGCCCAATAATCCGAAATATCAATGTAAGAATGATGATTTCTCCTTAATATTTACTTATGTTTGCATGCATAAGATCTAATTAATTTTATGACTAAATTAATTTTGAAACATATTTGAATATGTTGTAATAATGAGATATAGATTTCTAACACCTATGACATTTGAACTTGCCATCAATCGAGTCACACTCTAGTCACTTAGAGACGTCACCTCATATAAGTGACTAGGGGCCAATACTATGTTAATCCAGTTCACTTTAATAGGGTTCAACATTGTCTTTATAACCTATTTGTTTATAACAAAGTAAAAGAGTTTAAAATAAAACTCAAACGATGAATGTATTATCACATATGTAAAATTAATACAATATCAATTACTACATAATCTATAATCCATTTTTAATTTTGTATATAATCTTATATTTCAATTCAATTGAAATGGCATGACTTATCATGTTAAGCCTATGAGAAGGCCTTGGTTAACAAGTCTTAGCAACATCTTTCACTTTACATAACCTTATTATATACTATTTCCCTTCGTTATCTATAATCTCGTATTATAAAACCTTTTGAGTACGTGTTTACATCCAATCTAGACATAGGATCTCTTGCCTTAGTATAACTCCTACTGTCCTCACAGTGTTTGGGATTCATCCTTCTTGCATATCTCATAGATGCAAGTGTACTCAAGGGATCAACCGATCACCACCGTCAAACGACAGTAACGTCAAACTCTAGTGAGCCAATCGTTACTGATAAATGATGATCAGTTGACAATATAAATTCCGTTGTATATTACTCAGATTTACTCCTCAAATATTATAGCCAAGATGGTTCTCCAACCATCCTTATGTGTTTAGAATATGGTTTTTGTGTAACTCATTGCACATAAATCCAATAATTATTTCTAAACACTTATCCTCTCGTATATATCACTTATAGATTTGGATATTAAAGATGATTTGCATCTCTTCCTAGTCTCCCAATCCCTCCTTCACGGAGAAGAGTATTGGTCCATCATTCTCAATGAATAATATGTTATCTATATATGAGACATAGAAGACATATCATTAGTGCTTCTTGAGTACTAATGGATAGACTATATGGCTATATATTGACTTTCACAAAGATTCGATTTTAATTTCTCGTCATACTCTAAGTATACGAAGTATAAGAATAGTGATACATCTTAGCATAATGAATTAATCCAGCAACGGAAGCAAATGGATTCAATTTCTACATGTTCAATCCTTTTGAACTTGTCAAGATTCTTATAAGAATATTAACTTTATGCTAATATCCATTGAACTGGATATTCTTAGAGATGTATTATTCTTCTCCTAAATCTTTCATCACTCACAATGACCAATATGTCATTCACATATAAGACTAATAATACCACCCTACTCCCACTAAACTTCATGTATAAACAAAACTACTCGACAAATCGAGAAAAGTTTATTACATGACTGAAACATACCATTCAACTCCTTGACTTCTACTTAATATTTCTTTTAAGTTCGTATCCTACCTTAGTATATTTGCTATTTACAAAACTCATGCAAGATGATTTTAAAATCCAACAGTCAAATAATATGTAAAATCCGAATTTAACGAAGCGTTGCAATTGGTGTAAACCTCTTACCACCAATCAACCAAGTCATGGAAACATCTTAACGTTTATGTTCAGTTCGGACTTTTGCGGAGTTGAAACTAGATAAAACATCTTAATAAGTTACAGGTTTGTTACTTTCAAAAATAACATGACTCCTGTCCACTTAGGTTTCGAATCAATATTTACTGATTTTGACCAAGAAAGACCACTTTCCTACGTCTTATCTTCAGTTTGTGGCTCTTGAACATTTTCTCCCACTCTGTCTTTAAGAAATAATCCTCTTTTCTTTAATAGACAACATCACGAGCCACAAACCCTTTGTTCTCGTGATCATGTAGGAAGAGAGAGCACATGTTTACTATCGAAACAAGCTACAATTTAGGTGCCATGCCTAACCATATCTCATATGAAAAGTAGATGATTTCTTTAACCATGTTTTGTTTTAGTTGAAAATTTAAATGCCAGACAAATTTTATAACAGAAACTACCTCCAACTATTTATTAAAGATTCAATCATATCGTAATGAAAGTGAACTTGTGATACCATATCACACTCTTTTTGGTGCAGATAAAAGTCTTCACTTTATTGTTCCCCATTTTAACCAAGTATCTACCTAGTTCGTTGGTAAAAGAGATGAAGAAGTAATAACCTTTTCTGATTGAAATTGTATTCGACCATGCACTTCAAAGTGTAAATAGGGCGAATATCTTGCTCTATTCATAATCTTTTTCAAGAAAAAGTCATGAATTATCTTGATTTGAATACAAGATTAGCACACACAAAAAGATTCCCAATCAAATGGTTTGGGAGACTAGTCAAAACTAGTTTTTAAATGCGATTTTCAATCGAGAATTGAGAAATGATTGGGGTCCCCAACTTGAGTCTTGTATATATGACATTTATTTCTAGTTTGAATATAATTACCTTGATTTGTATGGTCTCACCATAAACTTAATTGTGGTATGTAAGGGCACAACGCTTGTTATAATTGCATAATAGAGAAACCCTTTGCGTTTTATACAAAAACTTGAATTATATTCTTATTTAGACTTATTCTACATCATAACAGTTATTGAGGTACATTTCTAAACACAAAACTAAAATGAGTACACTACAACATTCTTGCTAGCCACCACACGATAATACCAAATATTATGATGAAATCTACAGATTTGTATCAAATACTGATGATGTGGTAATTAGCAAGAATGCAATGTCAATGTCATAGATATTCAAGAAGGAATATGTTGGAGTCACACGACCAACTTCCTTGATCTTTACTTATTTGGGGTTTGTCTCTATTTTAGTGTCCAACACTTTCTCTTTTAAGCCTAGTTCTATCCTTAACAATTAAGATAGGTACTTACTTCTTATTGCTCCCACTGACTTCAAGAATTTCTACTTGATGAAGACTTATCTTCATTTAAATTCATAGTTAATCCTTCACAAGGGTTAACTCTATTGTGGTATTTGGTTAATCAAAATTTCTAACAAATTAATTTACCAATATAACATTGTCATGTTCTTAATTACTTAAGTGCTTTGATAACAAGTGTTTAGTTTGAGCAATAAGACTTTTGAACCGTGGATGCATAGAAGATATTATCAAAACATATTTTGATTAATCATTACCACTATTATTTCTTCACAAGAAATCATACATAGGTATGTTAGGAATTTAAGATGCTAATCTTATATGACATAGGACAACTCCTATGGAGTTCTATGGAATAGAACGATTCCTATGGAGCTAGTCCAAGCATTATTTAAACGGTTCAATTGAGGCTTTTAAAAAAGAGATTCTATTTGTGTTTAGCTATAGTGGTTTAATGGAGACATAAGTTAAAGTCGAAATGACATCGTATATGTCTAGGAGGAAAGATATAGAACAAATTTAAACAACGAAATAGTGGGAAAATAAACATTCATCGTAATATATGAAAACTTTTAGCAAGTTTTAGCATTTATATAATGACCTCCACTTAATTATATAAGCGATTCCAAAACCCAAATTCATACTAGCTCGATTGTGGGACAACGGTCCCTCTATAACCTTTACTAATACAATCTGGTGGGTTAACTCGTTTAACCGATTCTACACTTAGAACTCTCGGTCGATAAAATTACATTAAGTTCATCTTTAGCCCGACTCTATTGGGACAACGGTCCCTCCAATACTTTCGTTGAGATCAACCAAATTTCAAAACGTAATAACATCTTATCCCACTTACCCAACGTTAAAAGAAAGCACCCCGGTATAATATTTCAATAATGTATTGTACCCCTAATGACATTGGGATTCATGAGTTCCTACTATTTGGTAAGGCTAAATCTCAATTTTTAGAAATGTGAAGGTCTTGTCAATTTATTATCTATCTCTTTTAAGTGAACTAAATTAGTGATCTATCGATAATTATAATTGACAAGGTCGAGAACTCGATATAAAAAGATATGCATGTGATGTTATGGCGATTTGGCATGCATGCAAACATATAAAAATAGAACATGTAAAGAAAAGCAATTTCCTAGTATGACCCTTCCTAAAATAGAAAATCTAATAATCTATTACATATTCGGAAATAAACTCCTTTGGTCCCTTGAACATCATATGACACGCCTCCGAAGGAAACACCGTCATGATTGGAACGCCTTTCCGAATGGCACCGTCTTTAGGAAACTCCGGAATTACAAAAATAATAATAAAATACATAGTTATTCCTATTATACATTTGCAATAAAATAAATCTATTAAATTACAAAACGGTGATGCGAGATCACAATAAAATTATAACCAAATCGATATTCCCTTACATTACGGGTAATACCTATTAAAAACTAAGGCCATACTAAGACAAAATACATGATTCAAAATTTCATAAATATAAATTACATACATCTATAAAATATGCAGCAATATATATGTATTCAACATGCAAAAATGAATGTGCCAAATCGCCCTACTGGATTATATCGTATATCGCTTTGGTTTTATGGAAATGTGTGACTTATAACTCATTAAAGTCACCAAAATAATACAAGCCCAGGTTAATTACCCAAACTGTTTTAGGGCTCAAATATTAGTCCACTCTAAGATTTGACAATAATCTAACTTGGTTTTACATTATTGCTCATTATAATCTTATTAATCTTAACAATTAAGAAATAATTCCCAATAAATCATAAAAATTGGAAAAATTTGAAATCAAAATTTTGTATATTCTGGAATATGACCAAGATCCCAAAAATTCAATAAAAAATTGCTCACAAATCATTTATAATTTACTTCATGAATAAATAGCATAAATAATAATTTTTACAACTTAATTCCAAATTAATCACAAAAATTATGAAAAGTTCAAAATCAAAATTTTGAACATACTATAAAAATTTCTAGATCCTGGAAAAACATAAATCCAACCAAAAAATTTCGAATTTAATTTTATGACTAATAAAGTTGCCTTTTATCGATTTTATCACATAAAAATCAATAAACACACAAAATTAACAAAATTAAATTTTCCATTTCACATCTGATGTTCTAAATATGTGTGGAACTTTGGTAAAAAATTTCATGCCGTAAATTTCTTTTTAGCTATTTATAGCTTATATAATCTCGATTTAATCCAATTTTAACCATTAAAATCATAAATCATGCAAATTAATAACATTATTCTCAAATTTTACATACAATAAGTAAAATATTCATGTGAGATCATATTAAAATTTCGTGGCCAGAAACATCATATAACTATTTTTAGTTATTAAATAACCATTTTACTCACTAAAATGTTATTATTATCCAATAAATTATAAAAGTGAGCAATAAAATTCCATAAATCATCTAAAATGACCTAAAACATTTTAGTAATAGAATGTATACATGCATGGAACGTGCATATACTATATAAACATAAATTTTCCGGTTTTTATTTTAGTCATCAAATAACTCGTAAAAAACTCAAAAAACGATTTGCATGCAACAACAAAGCTCTTGATACCAATTGTTCTGTTCATAAACCCCTAATTAGACTCCTCTAATTAGTTTCTAAATTACTCACTAATTTAGAATAATAGATCTAGTTACATGCAATATGTAAATAAATGAAATACGGAGAAAAACGGTTTTACCCTTACAAAATGGTGGACCAAACTTAGGGCACAAGGTAGGACACCTTCCTAACCTTGTTCTTGAGCTTAATAACATTAGGATGATCCTCTGAAAACCAAAGTTCCATATTAGAAACTCTCCTCTTGGTTGCACCCAAGACTATCCCATAACACTAATAATATCATTAACTAGATAATATTACTAGTTACCTTAAATTTGTTCTAATAATATTATTATTAATATACTAGTAATATTTTTTGTGATATTAGAATTTTTAGAATAAATTTAAGCATAAAAACTATTTTTATGTGTGAGAGGTTTTTGAGAGATAAGCCAAAAAGGATTAGAGAGTAAACAAAAATGAGAACATCATGTCCTCATAAGGGAGGGGTGGCCGGTCAAGGTCCATGGGGAAGGGAAAAAGCTTTTTCTTTTTGCTTTTTGTCTTACCCAAATAATAGGCTAGGCTTAGGTGTAGGTCAAGTGTGATGATTATGCTTTTCCTTATAAAATAATCAACCACATACACCCTAAAACTACCTACTAAAATCGGCTCCCACACTTAAAATGGACTTCCATTTTACAATTTGTATTTTGTCAATTATAATGTGTGACATGTGACATGTAACATGTCATTAGAAATATAAATGCATATTTAACTAATTAAATATCATTTTAAATCAAATAAATTACTTTTATCAAATTAACAAGTAATTCACAATTACATGTATATAAAATGGGTCACATTAAGTCTAGTTAATATAATCTACAACATTTTGCAATTATGATTAACTAATTACTCTTATATCAAATGTTGTATAAACATTAATCAATTTTAGTAATATAACATATTAATTACTAAATTGAATCTTGTTTAATCACATTACAATAAGATATATATAACTCTCACTCATTGATAAGAATTTGTTCAATTTAAGGATTTAATTAATCTGTATTGACATACAATTAATTAACTTATCAGTTAAGGGAATTGTCCTATAGGTGTGACTTTAAGGGATCAACTAATCACCACCGCCAAACGACAGTAACGTCAAACTCTAGTCAGTCAATCGATACCGATTAATGTTGATCAGTTGACAAAATATTGAATCATCCTTTTTGTATTCTTGTTATGAGATTTAATATGTGATCGCACTATTATTGAGAACACATACTCCAACATGTTATTCAAGTTATTTTTATTCAAGTTCCAAGTTCTCTTGTTATGGTAATTTCGATTCTTGTTCATTTCGTTAATACATTCTTCATTATAGTTATTTCATAGTTTTCGTCATTGTTATTAGCATTGCAATATTAGTTTGATTATTAATGTTTATTATCAAGTTGTCATCACTAGTTTATCATTAACATTTATTATTATATTTCTCATCTTTAGCACTTTACTAACTCATATGTTACTTTTATTTAGTTTATTAATAATTCTTATAATTTCATTTAGTGATATTTACATTATAATCATGTTTATTTATTCATATAACATTAGTTTTATTTTCATCATGAGTGAGTAGTTTCATATGTCTAGGGAATAGGGAAGTCATGCAAGATTATTATTTGTAAATGTTGAACTAGGTTGATGTAATATTTTTTAATTGTTTCTATCACATGTTTGCATCGTCTTGATTAATCTTTGTTTAGTGGCCATAATTATTGATTAAGTTTTTTAATTCATTCTATAAGTCGAGAGGCACAGAATCGAATTAGACTAAGCATGTGTTAGTAGGACGACCTAGTCATAACGAGAGTTCTCTAGGACCCGACCTATGGTTTACAATAAGGCGAGAGGTGGTTGTCATAAGACCTAAACAATTAACAATGTTATTTATTCCGAGTTTAACATAAGCATCTATATACAATTGCATGTGTCACCCAACACCCCTAGACTCTTTTACCATACATATTTTACATCATTTTATTTACAAGTTATCAAACCAACTAAACAACCAATCGTAATCGACCTTGATAGAACTCTATTCATAGCATTTCATAACGCAATTTCCATCTTCTTGTTTGTGACCCCTTGTACTACATTCATTTATGTCTAGGGAATTTAATCTTTGATTAGGTATACGACAAGCCTATCAAATTTTGGCGCCGTTGCCGGGGAGCATGGTTTTATTGTGTTTCTAATTGTTGATTTCTATCTTTTTTTTCTTTTGTCTTAAGGAACACCTGTTCCTTGAGACCGTTGCTTACAAATTTCTTGAGATTGTTGTCCTATGCTAAGGTCTTCTCGCATTGGAGAATTAGACGATTTTCAAGCTTTTGAAGAGGAGGAGGTTTCTAGTGCATCATCTCCACAACCACCACCATCTCTTATGAAAAAGATGGTGAAACTTTCTGATCATACCAAACCTACCGCGGCTATGCTCCCGGCGGGTATCACTACTACCCAAATTACTGCCCCGGAGTTCGAGATCAAACCGGCTTTTATTAGCCTTGTGGAGAGAAAGCAATTTGGGGGAACTCCTTTGGAGGATACCAATTTACATGTGCAAAATTTTTGTGACTCTTGCTCCATGAATAGCAAACGGGAGTCACTCCAGCTCAAACTAGGTAAATACTTTTCCCTTTCTCTTTGAAGTACAAGGCAAAATTATGGATAAATATCCTTGACCGCACCTCTATGGGAATCACCAATTTGGAAACTTTGGCTCTTGCTTTCTATCAAAAGTTTTTCCCACCGGAGAAAACTCAAATCTTGAGGAGCCAAATCACGGAATTCCATCAAAAAGCTCTAGAGAGCTTATACGAAGCTTGGGAAAGGTACAAGGAGTTACAAAGGCAATGCCCACATCATGGTTTGGATGCTTGGTTCCTAGCTATAACATTCTATAATGAATGTTGTGCCGAGTCCCGAAGAATTCTTATTGATTCCGCCAACAATGGGTGGTTTGATCAAATTGACACGGATATTGCTCATGCCACAATTGAATCCATGGCCATTCATGATGCCCAATATGTCAATTCCCGGAGTACCCCATTCAATGGTAAAGAGGAAGCTTCCGACACTACCATTTTCAAAGCTCAAATCTTATTGCTCTAAGAAAAGTTGGAGGCTCAAAATGTTGTTTCCTGTCTTCAACAACTCAATGTCGTGTCCTCTATAAGCCAAATTGTTGTTTGCGAAGGTTGAGGAGGTGCGGGTCATTACACCACTCATTTCCAAGCTACTATTGAGGAGGTAAATGCTGTTCAAAGTTTTAGACAAAGGTCATTTCCACCGGGTACATTTTCAAATACTTATAACCCGAACACGAAATTTCACCGGAACTTGTCTTACAAAATCAACAATGTGCTTAACCCTCAACCTCAACAACAACAAAATACCTATGTTCCACCACAACAATGGTAAAATTACCCATCGAGCTATAAAATTCAAAACCAACAGCAAAGGCTACCTCAACAAAACTTCCAACAAACCCAAAGTCCACCACCCCAAAATGTCCAACAAAATAACCAAGGGGGAAACAAACTTAAAGCCTTGGTGATGCAAATGGTTAAGGCTCAAACCAAGTTGGTAGCTCAATATCAAAAGAGTGACGAAGCTCACAATGCCGGGATCAAAATGCTAGAGCAACAATTGGCTCAACTAGCCGCATCTAGCCCCCAAAGGAAGACGGGTCAACTACCACCCCAAGGTGAGCAACCACATGAGACGGTTAATGCCATTCAATTGAGTAGTGGTAAGAGTCATGATGAGCCATCCATGATTTTGGATGACGAGGTGGTAAGTAAAGAGACCAAGCTTGGGGAAAGTGTCCAAAACAAGGCTAGTGAAGAGCCTCCCATTAAGATTCAAATGCCATTTCCTCATCGCTTAGCAATGTTTAAGAAAAAGAGTAAGCTTGGTACCAAGGATGATGAGCCCCCTATTCCTAAAGAAAGTGAAGAGGTTCTTGTTGGGAAGGATATTTCTCCTAATGCTAAGGAAAGTGATGCCATTTCAAAGAGGGTGGATGATCATATTGTGGTTGAGGAGAAAGATGTGGAGGATGCTCCTCCAAAGGAAGTTGTTGAAATTCAAATACTGTTTCCCCACCGCCTAGCAAAGAACAAGAAAGAGAGTAAGTTTGGTAAGTTCTTGGAAGTTGTTAAGAATTTACAAGTTACCGTACAGTTTATTGAATTGCTTACCCAAGTCCCTTCATACTCAAAATTCACGAAAGAAATCCTCTCAAAGAAGCGATCCTTCAATGAGGTTGAGACCATAGCTTTCACCAAAGAGTGTAGTGCACTCTTACAAAACACGTCTCCCCCGAAACTTAAGGACCTCGGTAGTTATTCTATTCCTTGCACTATAGGCACATATACCATTGATAAGGCCCTTTGCGACCTAGGTGCTAGTGTAAGTATCATGCCCTATTCCATTATTGAAAAACTTAACATGGGTGCATTAAAATGCACTAATATTACTTTGCAAATGGCGGACCATTCTTTAAAGCAACCTTTAGGTGTCTTAGAAGATGTGCCCGTTAATGTTGGCAAGTTTTTCATACCCGTTGACTTTCTCATACTTGATATGGTCGAGGACTCACAAACCCCAATTATATTGGGTAGGCCATTTTTGCACACCGCGGGCGCGTTAATCGATGTGAAAATGGGAAGTTGACCTTAGAAGTAGGCAATGACCGGATTACCTTTAGCAAGAACAACACCATTAAGAACCCGATGTCACAAGAGTGTTGTTATTTACTTAACACTGTGAACTCTATTCTTGTTTCTTCTACACCTCGCTCCTTACTGACAGATCCGCTAGAGGTCGATATTGGTGTTGATTGTTTTGCAGGTAAGGATTCTAAGAGCACTATTGCTAAGAGTGCTAAAAAAGGATATTCATGGAAAAGTTTAAAGTGGATGAAGAATGTCAAAGAAGCTATGAAAGAAAGCTCAGAAGGTGACGAGCTCAAGGACGAAAATTGATCAAATGAGCTTCTTACATCGTGCGGGACATTAAACCAGTGCTTCTTGGGAGGCAACCCAAGCTTTTATTTGTTTTTGTTTTAATTTTTCGCAAATTTAATATTTTCATAGATTTAGAAATAAAATTACTACACTTGACGGTGTTTTATTTTATGATTTATAGGTGAAGGAAGAAGAAAAGAAGGCTCAAGGAGGATATTCACACGTCCCCATGCTAGAAACCCCGTTCGGGGACGTAACTTTCAAAATCGAGACGAAATTAAAACAATACGGAGTAAAGGGAAGTCTTTACATAAACACAGTCAACCCCGATCGAGGTGGGCCGGCCCCGGTCGGGGATGCAATTTTCTACGACTTTGGCCTTTTGTTTGGTATACGGGTAAGGAGAAATTCATTCATATCCTAAAGACCATTCCCGATGGTACTCTATCTCTTCTCTATCTCTATTCTTCATCAATTTCTTCACTTTAAATCACAAAGAAACATCATTTCCTTCATCAAATTTTAAGCTTTGTTCATCCATTGACATCACCAAGTAAGTATTCATCTCATTTCTTTTTGATTTCATCCAATTTAATCAATTTAATCAACTTTCACAAACCCTAACTCAATTTGGGGGAAATCGAGTTTGTACTTATTTTTGCTAGAAATTGGTTAGATTGTGTTCTATTAATGTTTATAGGATGAATTAGTTCACTAATTTGTTCTATTAAACTTATTTGGATGAATTTTAGCTTGCCTTAAGATGAAATTTTTGTCTTAAAATTTCAGAAAATGGCTCCTAAGAAAGGTACTTCACAATGGGCTACAAAGAGAAGGAGAGGTGAGGCGGAGGCATCCCATGTCGCGGAGGATGTTGAGATGCAAGAGAAACCAACTTGGCATGATCCGACATATCCTCAAGTGGTTTTTACTACTAAAAGGCAATGGGGAAATTGGGGCATCTTAAGAAACAAATGTATGAAGGCTACAAAATTTATTAATCATTATTCTCTTAAGCATATCGGAATTGATAAAAGAGTTAAGGCATTGTTTCAGAATCTTGACATGAAGCATGCCTACACCATGAACTATAAGACCTTCCTAGAACTCATACTTGAGTTCTTAAGTTCCTTTCAATTTCATAAATCTCAAAAAAAGGATCATATATTTGGTGTTAGTTTCCGGTTGTTTAATCAAGATTATAAAATGTATCTTGGTGAATTTGCTGATATTTTTCAATCGAAGCATGGAAATTTGCATATTGAGTCTCCTGGGTATTACAACCCAAAAATCACATGGCAGGTCATTTCCCATTTCCCCTTTGTTGATTGGGACGATGTCTCGTATCAATACATTCACTACCCCGAATTTCGCATTTGGCAAAGGTTTATGGGATGGACTTTCTTGGGTAGAAATAAGCCTCACTCAGTGAGGAAATTTGAGGTTGAAATACTTGGTGCTTTTCTTAATGTTAATGGTGATGAGAATTGGGGGATTAATATCCCTTATCATTTTGCCACACACTTGACCAAACAATGTCATAAGAACAATAGTGTCATTGTCATGGGTGGGTTAGTCACCAAAATTGCTCACAAGTTATGCAAGTTTAACCAAGAAACAACACAAATGGTACCTTTGACTTCCCCAAGGGAGGCGGGTGATGGACTTGACTATACTTATTTTTTATCCTTGAATTGGTTTAGAAATTCTCATCCGAACATTATTTGAAAAATTGCTAAAAATGACTCAATAAGTCTACCGGATGAGATTTCCGAACTAAAGGTCGTATTCCACACTAAACCCCGCCGTTCGGCTAGCTTTGAGCTCATGACTTACCTTTTGCCTCTAAGACAAGAGACACCCTCAACCATTGAGAAATGTGAGAGAGGTACATCCTCTCATGCTCGACACTCCACCTCTAGCGTCGATATGATGGGTATGATGAGAGACTTAATCCTTAATATTAATGCCATTCGTGATGACAAAAGACTTGCTTTGTACCCCATATATGATCATTTTGCTAGGAAATGGGTTATCCAACCCGAGGGACCACACCCATCATTCTACAACTATCCCCCTGGTGGGTTCCCTTCTTCCTCTGGTTATAATGCAGGTACTTATGCTCCCAGCCCGGACTTTTGTGGTTCGGCTTATGGACTGGAGGTCTTTAATCGTGGCTATGGGGGCTGATGCGTGTCTTAAATATGATGTTTTAAACCTCATTTTACACGCATTTCAGAGCTCATTTATGTAGTTTATGCTACTATTCTCCCTATTTCCGTCTACTTTCGTGTTTTTGTACATTATTGCAGAAATGTGAAGAATCCAGCGGAAATCAAGCTAAATCCGTCCCCGAGTACCTTGCATTGCATTCGACGTGAAGTATTTACTCAAGGAACGAGCTTGGTGCGCATTTCGAGGCCTGAAAGATAATTTTATGAAGAATTTGAAGCGGACTATCAGCTAAAGCAGTCGATCGACTGGCCTTCATGGTCGATCGACCAATGCACGACTTACAGGAGCTACTGTTCAGCATAGTTCAGTCGATCGACCGGCTGCTATGGTCGATCGACCATACTGTTAATTCTGACGTGAATTAATAGAACGAGATTTCCAAAGCCCATTGTATATTAGGTTTAGGAATAAGTGTTACGCGATATTCTATATAACGTAACCTAGGTTATTCAGAATAATCATCAAGCTTTAATTCAGTTCCGATCATCAAATTCATTAGGGTTAATTCTTTAGTTTAGTTGTTCTCCATCAATAAAGTATTCTTTGCATTCGGTTTTGATCTTCATTCCTACTTCCAATCGGTATTTCTCTGTTCTATTATTGAGTATTCGCTGCTTTATTTTCATTCATAGTATAGAATTGCTAGATTAGTTTCCCAAAGCCGAAATTATCGTCTTATGTTATTTGTTTGTTTAATTATTTAAATCATGAATTCAGTAGTTTTATTCCTTAATCTTATTGTTGTTTTCGTCATTGTTATGAGTAGCTAAACCCCTTGTGCTAGGATGTAGGGAATCTGTAGCGTAGGCGGCATTAGAATAGTAGACCTAGATCGCGCCACGGTCGATCGACCGCACACCTTGGTCGATCGACTGGCCGCGTGAGTTTTACCTTCGTTTTAATTAATTTAATTGTTATGTTTGACGAATCGAGTGCACGCGACTAGTTAAATGCCTAGGAATTGACCGACCCAGTTAAGATCGAAAGATAGGGAAGGGAGATAGCCTACCTAATTAAGACGACTAAATTAATAAGATCGAGAGATAAGTTAATTTAGCCTTTTTAGTCACTTTTCAGAACGAAAGTTGCATTAGTGATATTAGGGACCTATAGCGAGATCGAAAGATGATATCTGTAAGAATGGACCGAGAGGATTTCTTATTTTCCCGTCTCACGTGTTTGTTTTTAGACCTACCTAGTATACTGCCGCCGAAACTATAGTGAACCAACCATCTTAGCACCCTTTTAATATTTGTTTTCATCCGTTTATTTAGTTTACTGTCTTTTATTGCCTTTAGTTATTGAACAACTCAAATCAAACCCCCACACACGGTTACTTTTAGACTTAAATAAGACAACTATTAATTGCATCGCCTCTCTGTGGTTCGACCCTGATACCGCTATCTATAGTTCTAGTTGGAATTATAAATATTATTTTAGGTGCTCACAACGACAGGCATCAAATTTTGGCGCCGTTGCCGGGGAGGCAATTGTTTAAAATTTTTAGTTGTTTTTATTTTTAGTCTTTTTATTAGTTTAAGGGGCATCTGTTCCTTAAACTATTCTCATATTCTACTTGTAGTTTCTTCTTGTTCGCAGGTCACAGGGTGGTGAATTACTGCCGTTCAATCCTGAGATTGAGAAGACTTTGCGTGAGTTGAGACGATCATCTAGAGTATTGCCGACAGAGGAAGAGCTGAGTACTCTGTCTAGTTACTACGAGAACGAGCTTTTTGAGGAGGATCCACCTTCGTCACCTATTTCTACTTCTTCAGCTGAGACCGTCACATCTCCAGACATGGCTGAAGAAGCAAGTATAGCCAGTCACTCTTAGCCGACATCTGAGAATCTCTATAAGGGATTTGCATTACCAGGGACGGACAGAAAATTCGAGCCAAAACCTTCCTATATCAACTTGGTTTAGAGAAACCAATTTGGGGGAGCTGCAAATGAAGATGCAGCTAAGCATATGGAGACATTAATTGATTATTGCTGTTCCATACCCCCACCAACCGGTGTGACCCAGGACCAGGTGAAGGAGACCATGTTCATATTCTCTCTTCGTGATGCTGCAAGGGAGTGGTACCGAGACCTGGATCGAGCTGCTAACGGGATAACTGATTGGAAGTCGCTGGCCCTGGCATTCTACAAGAAATATTTCTCTGCCTCGAAGATAAATGCCATTAGAGCTCAGATCACAAGCTTTAAACAGGGTCCGGATGAGAATTTTCATGAGGCATGGGTCCGTTTCAAGAAGATGGTGCGAACCATTCCACACCATGGGTTCGAGAAATGGAGCCTATGCAATCAATTTTATAATGGGCTCTATGACGATCAGAGGGCTATCCTGGATACGGCAGCTAATGGTAGATTCCAGGAGAATGTTGGAGAAAATAAGGGGTGGAAAATTATTGATGATTTGGCCACCCATAAAGCTGAGTATGGAAATTCCAGGGGAAATCAAAGGAGGAGTGCTGAATCCCCTTCTGTAGCTGCATTAGAGGCCCTTACGGCGAGATTTGATAAATACGAGTTGGGAGGAGCTTCGAAAGGAGGGATCTATCAAGTGAATGCTGTGTCAGACGGTCCTTTCGTCTTTAAAAGATGTGGAGCTGAGGGACATGTTTCAGACCATTGTCCTAATCCCTATGAGTCTTGTCCGCCTTTCAAAGCATTATAGGAGACAAACACTTATTTTGAGCCGAATGTCCATCCGAACTTGAGGTGGAGTAGCCAAAATGTCCTAAATCCGACTCCACCTCCACAGAAGCAGCAACAGTAGAATTATGTGCCCCCTCATAAGCAGCAGCAGCAATACCAAAAGCCTCCGTATGTTCCTCAGCAGCAGCAGTCCCAAGGATCTGAATTTGCCGAGTTGAAAAATTTGTTACTGAAAGAGTCTCAAGCTAGAGAGGCCAGGATGAAGATGTTAGAGAGCCAAATTGCTCAATTGGCTAGCAAGAGTGCAGCTCGAGCTCCGGGACATTTACCGTCGCAGACGGATCAAAAGGAGACCCTTAATGCTATTACTTTGAGGAGTGGGTCTACCCTTGATGGGCCTGCTATGGTCGAGGAAGCTACTGAAAAAGATGAGGCGGAACCAAGCAAGAAAAAGGCAGTGACAAACAATGGCAAGAAAAAGACGACTGCCAGGTATATCAGTCGATCGACTGACATACCCAGTCGATCGACCAGTCCGCGAAAAATTACAGCTACTGTTTCTGTAGAAGTTAGTCGATCGACTGACATGCACGGTCGATCGACCGACAACGCTACTGAGGGTGAGTCTTTTCGTCCTCGAATGCCAAATAACTTGAGGGACCACTTGTTTCGGGGTACGACTACTCCGAAAATATTGAGGCAAGACCCAAATGCTGATGGGTCAGTTCCGGTTCCGAAATATGACCCGATGACGATTAATGGCTCATTTTCGAGACGGTCTGAAGAGGGTTCGAGCTTCAACAAAAATAAGGTAGTGGATTTTCAGCCTAAGTCCACCGATGCCGGCATGCGAGACCTAGAGGAGAGGGCTAAGTTACTTCTTTCAGCCCCTTATCCAGAGAGATTGGTGCCGACGAAGGAACAGGTATCGTTTAACAAATTTGAAAATGTTATTCGTAGCTTAAACGTACAAGTTTCTTTTCTTGAGTTAGTTAATCAAGTGCCTGCTTACATGAATTTATGAAGCAACTCTTATCTAAAAAGAAGTCACTTGAAACTGTGCATTCTGTCGCACTAACTGAGGAGTCATGCTCTTATTTGACCCATATTGCACCTCATAAGCTAGAAGACCCAGGTAGCTTTTCAGTCCCATGTAGTATTGACACCTTTTCTATTGAGAAGGCCTTATGTGACCTTGGAGCCAGTATTAGTGTCATGCCCTTGAGTCTTGCTAGAAAATTGAAATTGACTAGGTTTGCAGTCACAAACATGACAGTACAGATGGCTGACCGATCTGCGGTCCATCATATAGGAGTCTTAGAAGACATTCCTGTGCAAATAGGAAAGTTCTTCTTCCCTGTCGACTTCGTTGTACTAGATATGATCGAGGATGCCCACATTCCTATCATATTGGGTATACCGTTTCTGCACACTGCTGGTGCAGTTATAGATGTTGGTTCAGGGACTTTGACCTTCAAAGTAGGGAAGCATTCCATTGTCTTTGCCCAGACGGCTAAGAAGAAGGACCCCATGTGGCCAGTCACTTGTAATACGGTTTTTGAAAAGAAATCCTATTTTATGCTATCTGACATGCCTGTCTCTATGCATGTTTCTCCTATAACACCTCCGCTCCAGATTGGGAGCAAATTGGAGAAAGATTCTTCTGTTTTGGATGTTTCAGGAACTGGTTTGGGGAAGGAAGAGCCGCATGTTGCTCCAGCTGCGAAGGAGCCAATCGTTCAAAGAGACGGTCTAGGATGTCTTAGTTATGGCACAGATGAGGAGCCCGATGAGGAGCCAGTCAAAGTGAGGGAGTCCGATTTGGATTCTGATGAGCCGGATGAGGTCATTAATTAGGAAGATGTTGAAGCTGTTGATCCGTTGAGTTCCGCGGATGTTGGAGTTGAGAAGAGTGCAGCTGAGAAGATGAGCACTATAGAGGCTACTTCTTGTAGCCAGAAGCCGAGCAAGTGGGCCATTCCGTGGCCGTTCTTGATCAACTATTAGTTGATTAAGGGTTTTTCATACAACATTTTATTGCTTTTTAAGACTATTTATCGTTTTTCGTGTGCACGAGACTTCGCATTTTATTTAGTTTGCTTAGGATTTTATACGCTTTAGACAGTTACTATGGGTTTTGCGCAATTTTGGGCGCGTCGTTATGTGTATTTGCTGGTTTATAGACCATGTTGGCTCAATTTATTGAGCTAATTGAAGAAATCAGAAAGTTACAGCGGGTTTTCCAGTCGATCGACTGACCTATATGGTCGATCGACTGAGCTGCGACTTCTAGGAGCTTCTGTTCCTGTTCACTCTGGTCGACCGACTGGGTGATGTGGTCGATCGACCACCCTGCGCTGCTGTACCTGTTTTCGATCATTCCCCTGCTGTGTTTGGTCGATTTGCGGAGTTGAGGGAGTCTTTTCTCCACTTTATTCTCCGACTCATTTCTGTTTTCTTCCGTTTCTTTATTTTACACATAATTTTGCGTTTCATAAATTGCTTTCTCGGATTTATGCATGGTACTTTTAATTCTTTTCAGGTACTTATTGGTAGCACTGCTGGCTACTGAAACCTCCTAGCTCATGCTGGTTTGGGGAGGTTTCCTTTTGCTGCGCTTACAGTCTTATGAGTTTCCGAGTTCTTACTTCATGTCTTATGTAGTTAATTTAACGCAAATTCCCGTTTTCCTTTTATTTCATTACATAATTTTGCACAATAGGGACATTGTGCGATTTGGTTTGGGGAAGGGTTTTGCGTTGCATTTCATTTGCTTGCATTCATGTTTACATTTTATCTTGCATTGTTGTCTATTTTCTCTTATATATACAGAAAATTCAAAAAAATTGAAAAAATTTCAAAATTTCAAAAAAATGCACGTTTATTTTAGCATATAGGTCGAGTCGGAACGGTAGTATTTCAATGATGACATTGCATTTTCAGCTGTTTATGCCTAAGCCTTGCTAATTGACATGTTTTTAGTAGAATCGTATATGCATATCTACGAGTTTTCGTTATTTATTCGCTGAATCATGAGACTTGACTTAGAATTTTTGGCAAACTGCATCATATTCTTAGATTTAGAGCCTATAACTGGTGACATCTATGACCAGTTTATCTAGGATCGTGAGTAGTTACTCCTTATGAGACATGTCACATCAATATGCATAAATATGAACTTGATCTGCTTAATACATGTATGCATTCGGTTTGTGGTTTGTTGACACATGTAGAAGAGGTCATCCCTTTATTCATTTTGCCCATAAGCTTCACACTGCCAGAAATAGCCTTTTTGTCCCGCTAACTACATCCTACATTTAGCCTGTCCTTGTCAAACTAGTAGTTTATGTTTTCGGGATTGTCACTTCATTTTTGGTTGCAAATGCTCTTTTGAGATGATGTAGGGAAGATGAAAAAGAAAGGAAAAGAAGAAAAAAAAATATAGAATTGAAAAGAAAAAAAAAAAGAAAGAGGAACGCATGTGTACTGTAGAGGACGTTCGATCGACTGCCCATCTTGGTCGATCGACAGAAGCCCGAGAAAAGAGAAAAATCAAAATCACATGGTTGGAGTTTTGATCAATTGGTGATTTTATTCCCATGTTTTATTATCATCATTTGGGGAATTACAATTATATCGGGGATTGTGAGATTTGTGCTTGCTATTAGCACCGTTTTGATTGAAATTTTGAGCAAGAAGTTGGATGTTGTCATAATTTGGTTCCCTTAGTTACTAGCTTGGCTTTTAACTTTGTTTTTATCCAAACATATCTTAGCCTCTTCTTACCCATTACCTCACATATCCATATTTACCTCGGCATGTGTCATGGTCATCTGTTTGGTTGGAATGCATATGTACGGTTGTAGAGATTATCTTCATATTAGATTGCAGACATGTTCTTATAGGTCGTAGTTAGGTGAGAGTCACTACAAAATTACTTCTTTCTATCTTATACATCATTCACCTGTGCTTATGTGTGATATGAGCGACCCGTGAGAGTCCAATTTGATAAGTCTCTACAGTTGACGGTTCAGCAGGTTTTTAACGACTTCATAACTCGTTTGCATGATTCACATTGCTAATTGATTGTTGGTTATTGCATTAAATTGGTTTAGGCTTTACATGTTGCATTTCGCTCTGGGATTGAACTCGTTCCATTAGGTTTTAGGATCGAGTCTAGTTCTTGCTTGGGGACAAGCAAGGGTTTGGTTTGGGGAAGTTTGATGCGTGTCTTAAATATGATGTTTTACACCTCATTTTACACGCATTTCAGAGCTCATTTATGTAGTTTATGCTACTATTCTCCCTATTTCCGTCTACTTTCGTGTTTTTGTACATTATTGCAGAAATGTGACGAATCCAGCGGAAATCAAGCTAAATCCGTCCCCGAGTACCTTGCATTGCATTCGACGTGAAGTATTTACTCAAGGAACGAGCTTGGTGCGCATTTCGAGGCCTGAAAGATAATTTTATGAAGAATTTGAAGCGGACTATCAGCTAAAGCAGTCGATCGACTGGCCTTCATGGTCGATCGACCAATGCACGACTTACAGGAGCTACTGTTCAGCATAGTTCAGTCGATCGACCGGCTGCTATGGTCGATCGACCATACTGTTAATTCTGACGTGAATTAATAGAACGAGATTTCCAAAGCCCATTGTATATTAGGTTTAGGAATAAGTGTTACGCGATATTCTATATAACGTAACCTAGGTTATTCAGAATAATCATCAAGCTTTAATTCAGTTCCGATCATCAAATTCATTAGGGTTAATTCTTTAGTTTAGTTGTTCTCCATCAATAAAGTATTCTTTGCATTCGGTTTTGATCTTCATTCCTACTTCCAATCGGTATTTCTCTGTTCTATTATTGAGTATTCGCTGCTTTATTTTCATTCATAGTATAGAATTGCTAGATTAGTTTCCCAAAGCCGAAATTATCGTCTTATGTTATTTGTTTGTTTAATTATTTAAATCATGAATTCAGTAGTTTTATTCCTTAATCTTATTGTTGTTTTCGTCATTGTTATGAGTAGCTAAACCCCTTGTGCTAGGATGTAGGGAATCTGTAGCGTAGGCGGCATTAGAATAGTAGACCTAGATCGCGCCACGGTCGATCGACCGCACACCTTGGTCGATCGACTGGCCGCGTGAGTTTTACCTTCGTTTTAATTAATTTAATTGTTATGTTTGACGAATCGAGTGCACGCGACTAGTTAAATGCCTAGGATTTGACCGACCCAGTTAAGATCGAAAGATAGGGAAGGGAGATAGCCTACCTAATTAAGACGACTAAATTAATAAGATCGAGAGATGAGTTAATTTAGCTTTTTTAGTAACTTTTCAGAACGAAAGTTGCATTAGTGATATTAGGGACCTGTAGCGAGATCGAAAGATGCTACCTGTAAGAATGGACCGAGAGGACTTCTTATTTTCCCGTCTCACGTGTTTGTTTTTAGACCTACCTAGTATACTGCCGCCGAAACTATAGTGAACCAACCATCTTAGCACCCTTTTAATATTTGTTTTCATCCGTTTATTTAGTTTACTGTCTTTTATTGCCTTTAGTTATAGAACAAATCAAATCAAACCCCCACACACTGTTACTTTTAGACTTAAATAAGACAACTATTAATTGCATCGCCTCTTTGTGGTTCGACCCTGCTACCGCTATCTATAGTTGTAGTTGGAATTATAAATATTATTTTTGGTGCTCACAACAACAGGCATCAGGGGCTATGGTGGTTATCGAGGGTATAGTAGCTATGGAGGAGGACTAGGTAGTGGGAGCAACATTGGTGAATATGTCACTCCTTTTCAAAGAGATGAACCAAGTGGTAGTGGCCAACAAGATGATACCTTGGGATCCGGTGGGAGTAAGCCACCAAGAGGTAGGAAGGGCTTCAACTTTTGTCCTTTTATTGAATCTTTGATGAATGGAAGAGTCTCCCGTATATATACTACGTTGGGGGGAGGCTAGCTAGTGTAGTAAGTGTTTTTCCTTTGCATTTTAGTTTAATTTCTCGCAACTCATTAAATATAACCTCTTATCTTTCTTGTTTATATGCTTTGAGCCGTTTTTACGGTTTAGTTAGATTCTTTACATATTGGCACATTGAGGAAAATGTTGTGTTTAGCTTGGGGGGGGGGGGGGGAGGGGGGGGGGGATTGCATTTGCATTTTAGTGTAGTTTGCTGTAGATACCCAGTATTTGCACCTTCCAAAAACCACCCGATGATGATCGGACTGTAACGTGTTTTTGATATGCGTGCGTGGATTGGCTATACATGAGATGGTTTAATGCACTACTCGAATATGAAAAATGATTTCAAAAGTTTTCTAACTTCATTTACATTTAAATAACACTATTTAGAGTTAAAACCGTCTTCGGACCCAAAACCGACTCAGAAACCTGCAACTCGAGTCAACCTGAGTCGAACCGAGTCAAACCAAATCTCGAATGTCGAAACTAATGCCATGAATGTCTTTATCATGTCATTTCCATTAAAATGACCCTAATTAGAGTCAAAACCGACACCGAGCCAAAAACCGACTCGAAATTCAAATCCCAACTCACACGGGTCAAACCCGAGTCAAAGACACAAAATACCTACCCCAAATATCTCCCAAGAGGAAGCTTACACGGCTAAGCAACCATCAAAGACTACAAATCACAACCAACAAAATATTGGTTAAAACAAATGCAAAATCCAAATTTCTGAAAGGGACAGTACACCCCTTTCAGTCACAAGGTAGCTCGCGCCTAAATGGGGTGTCTGCTTAGCCTCTAAGCAAACTCAACCGACCTACCTCCCCACATTTCTCTATAAATACCACCCTTCACACACCACAATTCTCATGCGAGCGTCCGCCCCTTCACCTCTCTCTTAAACTTCTAGACCCGACTTCCTAAGTCATAAAATCGACACGTGTTTACGACCTACCGATCGTAAACACAAGCCTTACACATTTTGTTTGGTACCGTCGCCGTGCATTCGACCGACCCATTCGAGCAACTCAACTCATTAATCAACATGTTTTAATCAACATATTTTCAAATCAAAGTCCTTTTTTAAGGCACTCTTTTAAACTTCTTTGATCGTGAGTAGTCGCCACGAGAAAACCGTTTCTAAAGTCGTCTACGTCGCAAACATCAATACACGTAAGTTTGAGGGTGTAAATATCTCATTTATTTCATGTCTTTACTGTTTTCATAACTTCATAAACATGAACAATTCATAACACGATTCAAACATAGGTTAGATGAGCCAAAACCGAGTTTTGGCCTGAGACAGGAGCTCTTTGCTATGCAAAGAAGCTCGCGCCTCTTGTGGCATCTCGGGTCAGACTCAAACGTGTTTGAGTTCGTCTTTCCTTCAACACTTTCTTTTATTTTCACTTCTTTTCTATTACGGGTTTTACCATTTTAATTCATTTTTATGACAAATACTTTCACCATAAATCATAATCACCCTTGGTTCCTTATACCATGACGGTTTAATCCGTGACTCGGCGATATTATTTGGTTAATTACATCTTAATGGGTATTTTAACACCCTTTTCTTTTATTTAGCATTTTTCTCATTTATTTACATTTGCAAACATATTAGTCATAATTCATAATCATCCTTGGTTCTTTATACCATGTCGGTTTAATCCGAGTACGATGACAAACTTGACTAATTACAAATAATTGAACTTAACATAATTAGTTCAAATCAAACATTTTCCTTTTACACATTCCAAACTTGCAAATCCGACAACGAAAATTACTAACATAATAGTAATTATTCCGAGTCATGCAAACCATACTTGCAAATCATTAATCACAAAAAACGGTTTTAAACAACCTTTTTAACAACCAGGAGACGCTCCTTGGGTCGGCTCATGGCTCGTGCGTCAAGGCAGCTCCTGTTTTCATATTTTAAAACCTGGGCAGAACCCCTTCTCTCGCCAATAGGTTTGCGCCCCAATGGGGCTGCCTGGCACTGTTCTGCCTTGTTTTAGCACTTGTCTAGGACAATCCCGATTACGGTTAATCCGAATACATGACGGATCATATTGACAAGCTTATGTTTTTAAACTTTGTCATTTGATACCCTTTTTCAAATAAATGGATCGTGTTAAGCATCATAATCCGAATTTGGTAAATGAACGTTTAATTTCCATTTTCACATGCAAATCAATCTAAATCCAACTCGACATCAATTACTTGATATTTGGATTAACAAACCAACTTAGGAAGCTATCACACGATAGGTTAAACTTTTGGATGTGCATTCATGCATTTACCATTTTATGAATTCTTGCACTTAAACAACCACGATCGATCAGTAGAGGCCGCTAACGCGGGCGGAATTGGGTGTCCGATTAAAGGGCTTCCCAATACGTACCCTCACCCCTTACTCAGAACCTTTGGATAGTGGATGGCCTTATCAGGGGCGTACGAGAGTCATTTTAGGCATATAATGCTAAAAGGGGGACGAGTCCTTATCTTTAGTATCTATGTCAAACACCGCTTTTTGCCTTGATTGACCTAGGAATAAAGTGGATTCGAACGGGTTCCAAGCGTCCCACAAATGCTTGGTGGCGACTCCGAACATCTGTTGTCGTTTCGAGACCCTTACCGAGACGAAACTGACCTATCTAAACCGATCCGGTCGAAAGCCTTTTTACGCCGCCGATCGTGGCTTTCAAGAGACCGATGTACGTCCACAGATTGGCTTGGCGTGCATGTGGCTCATGTCCACAATTTGGCGACTCCATTGGGGAGAACTAGGACACTTGTGTCTTTGTGATCCTTAGAGGTGAAACTCGAACGAGGTCGTGGTTAAAGTGCACTAATTGATATTACGGTCATAACTCAGGTTCCTTGTCCGGGCCCACAACCTAACCTTTATCGACCAATTGGCTCGTCTCGTCGGCGTGAGTTTTCTCATCCCCGCGTTTCGAATCCCGATTGAGTCAAGCATACCATTGACGTTACACATTTCTGTTTCGTCAAACAGCTTTCATTACCTTCGAGCACGAGGCTAGGGCACCCTCCTTACACATTTTGTTTGGATTGGTATCCCTCTTGCAAATCGGGGTTTGATTCCTTAGTGTGTAACCCACCCTTTTAAGCCAAAACCCGTGTCGGCATAATGCATAATATAATGAAACTGTGAGTGCTTATGTGCTATATGATCATAACTCCTTCCGTGTCATTTTCAAACTTTCAAAAACACCTTTTGCGCCGTTATAATGGCCATTTCAAACCTCGGTCTTTCGCCGAACGTTGCTTTTCAACACGTCTTTCTAGGCCGTCGTAATGACGATTTTCAAGACCGGTTTTTTATAAACATTTAAACAAGCCTTTTTAGGCCGTCGTAATGACGATTTTCAAACCCGGGTTTTATAACCATTTCAACACGCCTTTCTAGGCCGTCGTAATGATGATTTTCAAACCCGGTTTTTTATAACCATTTCAAAACTGCTTCCTAGGCCGTCGTAACAACGATTTTAAAACCCGGTTTTTTTTATAACCATTTCAACACGCCTTTCTAGGCCGTCGTAATGACGATTTTCAAACCCGGTTTCTACAACCATTTCAATACGCCTTTCTAGGCCATCGTAATGACGATTTTCAAATCCGGTTTTCTACAACCATTTCGACACGCCTTTCTAGGCCGTCGTAATGACGATTTTCAAATCCGGTTTTCTACAACCATTTCAACACGCCTTTCTAGCCCGTCGTAATGACGATTTTCAAAACCCGGTTTTTCAACCGTTTCAAAAGCACCTTTTTAGGCCATCGTAATGACGATTTTCAAACTCGGTTTTTCACAACCGTTTCAAACCTCGGTCTTTCGCCGAACATTGTACACCTTTTTGTGCCGTCGTAATGACGATTTCAAACCTTGATTTCTACAAACCATTTCAAAATACCCTTTTGCGCTGTCGTAATGGCCATTTCAAACCTCGGTCCCTCGTCGACCGTTGCATTCTCAAAGCGCCCTTTTATGCCGTCGTAATGACGAATTCTACCCTCGAATTTTCAAAATTCGAAATCAGTTTGCAAACAAAAACGTTTTTCAAACCGTCGTAATGACGATTTCAAGCCGTGCGACTTTCCAAATTTCAAATCTCGTTTTCGAAATCAAATTTAGCTTTTCTAAGCCGTCGTAATGACAATTTCAATTCTCACAAATTTCGATTTGCATACCGTCTTTCAAAGGTTAAAACCGTTTTCTAATCCGTCGTAATGACGAATTCAATCCTCGCAATTTCAAATTTCAAATCTTTGAAAACAAATTTAACCGTTTTCAAATTTCAAATTCAAAATCAAATCTTTGAAAACAAATTTAACCGTTTTCAAATTTCAAATTCAAAATCAAACCTTTGAAAACAATTTTAACCGTTTTCAAATTTCAAATCTAATTTCTAATCATTTGAAAACAAATTAGCCGTTTTCAAATTTCAAATTCAAAATCAAATCTTTGAAAACAAATTTAACCGTTTTCAAATTTCAATTCAAAATCAATTCTTTGAAAAGAAATTTAACCGTTTTCATGGCCATTGTGATGACGATTCCAAATCCTTCAATTCTCGATTTTTAAATTTGTGATTCGGAGTTTCAAAAACCGTCTTCGGAAACAACACATTGTTTTCAGAGCCGCCGCAAACTCAAACTCAAACCGTCTTTTGAAAACAAACTTAAGACAACCCTCTCAACTGGCCGACCTTCTAAAGATCCCTATTTTTCGGAAGCCGTCCGTAAAACGACAAATGTATCTTTTTGAAAATTTTTATTTTCGAAAATTTCGGTCCACCTTTCCAATTCAACCTCGAGTCGATTAGAGTCCAGTCGATTTCAATTCAAGTCGTCTAGATAACGTCGAATCTCTGCCGAAGTTAGTACCTACTTTTGGTCTAGGTCGTGTCGCCTAAACGTCGAGACATCTTCAATGGCATTAGCAGAGTCAAAACCTCTCGGGTATTAAACCCCGTCTTTCCCCTACATTACGGGTCAAGGTCAAGTTGATGTACATGTCCAATGGTGTCACGCCATCAACAAACCTCCAAATCTCGTCAGAAGTCGTCTGTCTAGGCATCACTATGCCAAAGTCGACACTCGAGTCTAAGTTCAAAGTCATGCACCAAGAGTTCAAACACAAAAGGTCATTCACGAACTTTAATGAACTCATAACCTAGCCCCACCGTGGCGTCTTCACGACAAAACTGCCTTTTGTACATATGTGTCGTACTTGCCTTTGTTTGTGCAATCCCGTGCCAAGAAAAGTTATAACGCCTATCGTTATGTCAAATAGGAATCCCTTGGGTGCCATCAATCGCCAACCAGAAACTCAAGAAACCGATCAATCTGCATCCGCTATGACTTCTGCTGAAACCAAAACATGGTCCTTCGACTCCTGGCTACCGTGTAAGACTTGAGCACTCGTCTCTCCCAATTTGAGGACAACATGATAACCGGGAATTTTCCCTCTTCTGATATTGAGCAAAGGGTTAAGGTACTTGAAAGCCAACTACTTGCTAACGACAAAACCAACCATAGTTGGAAGGCTACCAAAACCACTGAAGCCAATTCCTTAGGTGCTCCACCAACCAGAACCAGACGACCTCATGGGTCCTTCCCTGATTTGGGTATGCCTTATGCCACAGCCTTGGAAAGGCTAATCTCCAAAGGAAAGCTCAAACCAATCGGTCCAACTCCGGACCCTCTACCAATTAAGCGAGGACGTAGATGGGACGGAAAACTGTTTTGTCAATATCACCAAGGTCACGGACATGACACTGAAACGTGTCTCCCTCTGAAAGGTGTCATCCTTGATATGATCGAAAATGGGGAATTGCCATTACCTCCCTCGGCAAACGACAAGAACAACCCTCCAGAATACCCTATTGGACACAGTCAGGAATCTTCCCTAGACTGCTCCCATCTCATCTCTCTTGACGATGAGAAAATTCATACAATTGACGAAGATGGCATACAAAGTGTTATAATGATGCTCTCCGTCTCTATCAAAAACATATTCTCAAAGCTGCAAGTGGCTATCAATGATTTGAACACGCGGGTAGCTAATTTGGAGAAAAGGTTGGGTAATACCGAAAATGAACCTGACCATCAAGGAAACCAACACTCCATTCACCAACCAATAGCTGTTGAAAATGAGGAGTCATTCGATGGTTCCCACATCCACGAACCTACCAACAAAGAACATGAAATCGCCTCACCAAACTCCCCTTCAAAATACCAAGCAATTTCCTCAAAACTGTCCATTAACAATGACCAAATCCTGTTTCCACCCAGGATTGACAAAATCAAAAACAAAAACAAAAATCACAAAAACATCCCAAAAAATACAAATGTTGGAACCATGGGAAAACATCAAAGGTTACTCACAGATCTGGGAATAACATATGGCACCGCTCTGGAGATACTTGCTTCAAAAGGAATGCTCCAACCCATTGGTCCGACTCCGGACAAACCTGAACACAAAAGAGCCCGATTCTGGGATGGTAATGCCTATTGCCAATACCATCAAGGCAAGGGCTATGACACTGAAGCCTGCTTCAAACTCAAGCATGTCATTCAAGATATGATTGAAGCTGGCAAAATCATGGTCGCACCTCTCAGTCAAGACAATCCTCCTGGATGTCTCAAGTCAAACAGCAAGGTTGAACGTTCTCAAAGGACATTCATTAATCTCAACACAACCTATGCCGAAGCTCTTCAAAAGCTCATGACTGAAGGGAAGCTACAACCAATCGGGCCCACTTTGGACCCGCCTGAATGCAGGAAAACCCGTTTCTGGGACGACAGTGCCTATTGCCAATATCATCAAGGAAATGGTCATGACACTGAAACATGCTATTCAAAATATGATCGACAACCATGACCTGATAGCTTCATCGCTAGGCCAACAAAGTGATGAAAACAACCCAAATGAACATCTCATTCTGCAAAGGGATGAAAGCCTCGTGGACTATTGTTCTCATATCGTCCCAAACAACGAGAGTGAAGTGCTCAAGTGAGTCAACGCTCAAGACCAAACATTCAAGCCACTGGATGCTGCGAAGAAGATCTTCGAGGCGAAAAATGATGATTAGGAGTCCGTATCTACGATTGAGTCTGAGTCTGAGTCCGAGTCCGAGTCTTAGGCTTTCTCATATCTATCTTAGTGTCTGTCCTTTTATTCGTAATTGACAAACTTGGGGCTATCCCCATGAGTCACACGTATTCATCGAGTCTATGCTAACATCTTATTTATCTAAATAAAAGCACAATTTCCAACTATCATATATTCTCCACTTTACCACTTCCCGTTGACAACGAGAATTGATTCGAGAATCAATTTAAAACAAACAACATGTTCCAATTCAACATGAGTACACTCGAGTGACGTTCCGTACCGAGTAAGCAGAGGACTCAAAACTCCGTGTCCATCTCTTTACCTATTCCATGTCTGGCAATAGAAACCTTTCATTAGCACCCAATTTAGAATGAGCTTCTTTCAAAGGGATTCTACGGCGAACCTAGATAACAAACAAGAACATCTCCTTGTTCATGTCAATGACGGAAGGCAAGCCCATTCCCCACAAAAACATCCCATCACCAAGTACCAACCTCCTACCGCCGGGTACATCCCTGCTTCCATCTTCACCACCCTCCAGCAAAAGAAGCGAAAGACCAAAATCAAAGGCCCAAGCCAATATCCATTCACCCAAAGTCAAAGCGAAAGGCCAAAATCAAAGGCCCAAGCCAAAAGTCATTTACCCAAGGCCAAAAGAAAAAGCCCAAGCCAAAATAAAGGCGAAAATCAAAAGCCAAAGCAAAAGGCCAAAATCAAAGGCCCAATCCAATAGCCATTCAAGGCTTAAGCCAAAGTCAAAGCTAAAGCAAAAACCAAAGCCAAAGCAAAAGCCAAAACAAAAACAAAATAGTGAAATTCAAATTCGCTATTTTCACGAATTTCAACGACGGAATCAAAAACCGTCATTTTCAAATCACAGATACAAAATAGTGAAATTCAAATTCGCTATTTTCACAAATTCCAAACGACGGAATTAAAAAAAAAAACCCCCGTCCTTTTCAAACAAAAATGAAATGGCGAAATTCAAATTCGTTATTTTCCCACAATTTCAATTGACGGAATTACAAACCGTCACTTTTCAAACTTTAGACCAAGGAGTCCAACACCAAAATACAAAGTCCAAGACCAACAATTCCAAAGTCCAGGACCAACAAGTCCAACACACAAAATCCCGGACAAGTCTATCCGAAACCCCAAGTCTAGGACCAACAAGTCCAAAGCCCAGGACCAACGAGTCCAACACACCAAATCCCGGACTGACAAGTCCAAAACACCAAACAAGTCAGTCCAAAACACCAAGTCCAGGACCAACAAGTCCAAAGCCCATGACCAACGTTTCTTCCCTCCAAACTCCGGGACCAACAAGTAAAAAACACAAAAATACCAAAAAAAAATGTAAAAGAGCTAAAACAAGAGCTCAAGACTCGTCAACTAACAACAAACCCAACACTGCTTCACCCTTAAGTCCTTTTGGAGACTGTTACAGGGAGACCTATCAAGGATCCTAGGGATTCCCCTCAAGATCATAACCAAAACTACTTCACCCCTAAGTCCTTCTAGAGACTACTAGAGGGAAACCTATCTAGGATCCTGGGGATTCCCCTCAAGATCATAATCAAAACTGCTTCACCCCTAAGTCCTTCTAGAGGTGCTACAGGGAGATCTACCTAAGCTTCTGAGGATTCCCCTCAAGCTCATAATATCACACCTTAAACTTCAAGGTCCAGACATGGGAGTATGATCCCACTTTACCAACAAGCCATTCCGTGCTCAGACCACATCAAGCCTGAGGCCCCATTCCGCTCCACATTACAAGCCGTTACCCATCGGCCTAAACACCACAAATACAAGCTCCAGTTCTTTATCTGTCAAACAAAGCTCTTATTACCAAGCTTCACATTCCATAATGTCGAAGCCATTTTCACCTTGACCTAGATACGAAGTCTTCAAAAAGGACATCGCTCCCCGGAATAGGACATGCCCATTTCATTCTTAGAGTCCACTTTTAGTGTGCTCATGTAACAAGAAACATTTCCACAAACTATGCCTCTTCGATTCATGATCAAGAGGGATTTCTCTCCAATCAACCTTCGAGTCACCAAACAGAATTTACCGTCGTGACCCTCAACTCCAGATTTTTATCTGTCAAACAAACCTATTATTACCAAGCCACATTCCATAATGCTGAAGCCATTTTCACCCTGACCCAGATACGGAGTCCTTGAATGCTTTGCTACTGAGAACGGGACATACCCAATCTAACCTTAGGGTCCACTTTTTAGTGTGCTCACATGATAAGGAATATTTTCACAAATTACACCTCTTCGATTCATGACCAAGGAGGATTTTTCTCAAATCAATTTTCGAGTCACCAAACGGCCTTTACTGTCTTGACCCTCACACTTTAAGTTCCTAACAACTCGCTTAGGCACACATTCAGAACTACGATCTGGTTTGATTTCACTTCACCTGAATACGTAGGCAGTCCTTCAAGGACACAACCATACACCTCAAAATCACTTCAAGGTCCTAACAACTCGCTTAGGCACACATGCAGAACTACGATCTGGTTTGATTTCGCACACACGCGAATACGTAGGCAGTCCTATTACAAAGGCACAACCACACACCTACACACATTCAATTTTCACACCTTCAATTTGCAACCCATTGCACACACACTCAGAACTACGATCTGGTTTGGTTTCGCAGACATGCGAATACGTAGGCAGTCCTATTACAAGGGCACAACCGCATACTCCTTTCACAACATTTCCAATTTTCAATCCTCAATAACCAGCTCAGAACTACGATCTGGTTTGATTTCGCAAACACGCGAATACGTAGGCAGTCCCTCAACAAGGACACAATCGCACACCCATTTCAATCTCAACCATCAACATCAATCCTCAAATGCAGCCTACCTAGCTGCAAAAATTAATCTTATACCTCTTTACTGGGGACTTCTTCCTTAAGACGTCCCCCATCCCTTGTTTTGTCAAATTCTCACCTTCTCACTCTGGGGGCTTCTCTTTTAAGACGCCGCCCGTCCTTTATCCTCAAATATCTTTTGAGTCTCAACTACTGTCTAAAATAAACCACCTTTAGCGTAGTGCTCGGTTTGGACGATGACAAGGTCTTGGTTTCACTCTCCGAATCATCATACCTCGAGAAGGGATCTCAAACAAACAAACGAGGGCAAAAATATCTAGAGATGATAATTAATTCGTGTTCCCCAGTCGAGCGGACCTTCTACCCCAGGGATTTGATAAGCATTGTCACCCTTTCTTGGCTAAGGAGTTGCGCACACATAAGCAAAGTTTGTCAGAGTCACCCCCGTGTCGTGTCGATACTGGGTTTGTATCACATTCACGACTGCCGATTTGTCAGTCTGTCAGTTTGCATCCGTGTGAGTCAATGTCGCAACGGTCACGTGTCTCCAATCTATCAAATCACGGATCTACTAGCCACAAGACTTAATATTGAGCCTCACAACTTTCAAAACTCTTATCTCCCCTCACGCGAGATATTACGTGCTAATTGCTTACATGCTTATGTGCTTGTGTGCTTATATGCTTGCATGCTATGTGCTTTTCTATGCGACTACGGGTTTGTGTGGTCATTAACCATGCAGGTAATCTTGAGAAGACAAACGCACTCCAGCTAAGTATTGGGTTCTTCTCAACAAACGCTGACCCATCAAGTCCAAGGGCTTTAACCCCGTCTACATGGCATACGCTACCTCCTAACGAGCGGCAACTCATATCCCCGGCGAGTCCTGAGAAGTTTCTAACTCCCCAATGAGTGCCGATTTTCAAATGGATGTCACACAGGTCTTTCAAAGATCCTCACAACATCATTCATGATCCCGAGGCATCGTTCTCACTAAATAGTTTTCCAGAGAGCATTGCTTAGATGATTTATCCCCACGGAGTTAACTTAGGACCTTGAGCAAGTTGGAGTTCGTTGCTCCCTAGCCGAACCTATCAACGTCAACCTGGTTGGAAGTCATTACCATGCAATATCTCGAAATAAACCCGATGTTTCAGGATATTTCCCACAGTCGATCATTCGACTATCGATGGCTGGCGAGCCTCAAAACGCATCCCATTCAACATGGCTGGCGAGCCTCAAAACGTACCTTCAACATGGCTGGCGAGCCTTAAAACGCACCTTCAACATAGCTGGCGAGCCTTTGCACGCACACAAGAAGCAATTCAAGGACATATACCGAAGATGCCTCAGGTATGACTCCTTCCTATGGCTGACGAGCCTCAAAATGCACCACCTTCAACACCGGCTGGCGAGCCTTTACGCGCAAATGATTCAAGGACATATCCCGAAGATGCCTCAGGTATGACTCCTTTCTATGGCTGACGAGCCTCAAAACACACCACCTTCAACACCGGCTGGCGAGCCTTTGCGCACAAATGATTTAAGGACGTATCTCGAAGATGCCTCAGGTATGATTCCTTTTTATGGCTGGCGAGCCTTTATACGTAGTCTAATGGACTTTAAATGACCTGAATCGGAAGTAGACAGACTCTAAAATGTACCCGACGGCAGGTCCTTGACTCGAATCCCCGAGTCGCCTCGACGTCGTCCTTCCCGACGGCAGGTCTTTGGCTCAAACCCTTTTGAGTCGCCTCGACGTCGCAATGGTCTTCAGGTTGTAATCTTTGATTGACCTAGAGGCCATACTTTGACTTTCGCCCCGTCCAAGCCTCAGTCAAAGTGGGGGCTCTGTAGATACCCAGTATTTGCACCTTTCAAGAACCACCCGATGATGATCGGACTGTAACGTGTTTTAGATATGCGTGCGTGGATTGGCTATACATGAGACAGTTTAATGTACTACTCGAATATGAAAAATGATTTCAAAAGTTTTCTAACTTCATTTGCATTAAAATAACACTATTTAGAGTTAAAACCGTCTTCGGACCCAAAACCGATCATGATGATCACATGTTTAAATCTCATATTTAAGAATACATGAGGGAAAGTAATATTTTACAGTCAACTGGTCCACACATATCGGTGATGATTGGCTAACTAGAGTTTGACATTACTGTCGTACGACGGTGGTGATCAGTTGATACCCTGAGGTCATACCTATAGGGTAATACTCTTAATTAATTATTTAATTAATCATATGCTGATACAAGATAATTAAATTGCTTAAAATTGACGGATGATTTTGTGAGTAAAATTAACGTGTCTCATTGTAAATCGATTAAATAAGATACGGTCTAAGCAATCGAATCGTTTTACTACTTAGATTAAATTATTGTTTACGAAACAATTGAAACAGATTGAATAATTTATTATAAATACAAGTTGTTGTAATTTATAATTCGATAAACCATTTTGGTACAAGTAATTAAGAATTACTAGTTAATTTTGTATGTGATTAATATGTTGATTTTTAATATGTTAAAAATACATTATATTGTGACATGTTATGTAACATGTGACATATGACAAAATTGACAAATGACAAAATAAAATGGACTTTCCATTTTATGTATGTACCGAAAAAATGGAGGGAGGATTAGGGTTTATATTGTGTTGTTTATTTTAAATGGAAACACAATTATTAAACTCTACTTATAGCCATGCACACCTAGTCTAATCTTGAGAAGAACAAAGACCATGCATTGGCCTCTAGAACCCCCCCCCCCCCCCAATCGGTTTTCCTACTTGAAAAGGCCAAGGGTTTTTCTTCAATAATTATTCACCTATACACTTTATAATTTTCTAGTGTTAGAAAATAGAACAACTCTCTACATTTGTGAAATAAACTTAGAGAAAGAAACCTCACAAAATCCTCTCCTCTTAACCGAAAAGGAGAGAGCAAAATCCAATTTTTGTGTCAAGTTTAAGTTAGATTTTAATTAATACTAGATCATATTAATTATAATTTTTAAGGGTGTTGCTTTAGGTATAATTCCTTAGGAGAGATTTTACACTTGAATCTTGTTCTTCCACCTTTGGAAAGCTCAAGAACTAGTAAGAAGGTGAACTTGCTAGTGCCCTTTGATCCGAAATACTCAATGTAAGAATTGATTTTTCTCCTTATACTTGTAATTGTTTTGCATGCATAAGATCCGATTTAATTTTATGACTAAATTAAACTTTCATATATTGGATATGTAACCAAATGAGATTAATTGAATCCTAACAAGTGGTATCATAGCACAAGGTTGTTGCATGCAAAATCGGGTTTATTTTTCCGAGTTAATTAGTTAACAAATAAAACTTGTTATTTAGGATTTATGAAGATAAATCACGAAACAACTTTGCATGTTAAAAGTTTCTGGTCCTAAAATATTTTTGGAATATTTGGGTTGATTTATGGATTTTATTGTTCATCTTATATATGAATGGCATAAAAATGTGATTTTGATGATTAAAAATGTCATTTTTGGACGAAAAATAGCTAAACTTTGAATTTTTTAGTGATTTTTGGATATGATTTTACATATATTATCTACTAGTTACATGTTAAATTTCGTGAAAAACTAAGTTATTTTGCATAAAATATGAATTTTATAAGTCAAAATCGAATTTAAAGGGTTTATTAGGTTAATATGAGTTATATTTCGAATCTGGTCATGAAATTTTAATATGTTATCACATGCATATTTACTCGATGTGTGTAAAATGTTTGGCGGTTTTGAACCATTTTTGCATGATTTATGAATTCTTGGGTAAAAATTCGATAAATAGTGGCTTTAATATGAGTTATATTTCGAATCTGGTCATGAAATTTTAATATGTTATCCCACATTTCAGATCTAAAAGTGAAAAGTTGATTAAAATTGATTTTCTCATATTTTAATGGTCATATTTGATAAAACCGATAAACCGCAACGATGTTTTTCTCGAAAAATTTTCGAAATTTTTAACCTAAGTTTTGAACATTATGAGTGTCATGGTATTTTTCCAGAATGTTCATGAGTTTGAAATTCAAATTTTGAAATTATTTGAAATTATTATAATTTAATTTGGAGTTTATAATATAAAATTGTATTTTTGGGTCCATTATGAACAATATTAAGAAATCAAGTGGAATTATTGTCAAAATATTAGTGAAGACTAAGTTTTGAGTCCTAATATGGTTAGGGTAATTAACTTGAACATAAATATGAATTTATGTAACATATTGTGATTTTAATAAGTTAAATCACGCAAATCCATAAAAACCGATGTAATATACGATATTGGCTCTTAAAAGGCGATTTGGCATAAAATCAAGCATGTTCATACATATTTTAATGCTGAGTTTTAGTTATGATTGTCATATTTTTGATTTATATAATTTTTGAATTATGTAATTTTACTTAGTATGGCCTTAGTTTTTTAATTGGTATTACCCGGAATGTATGGGAATATCGATTCGGTTGTAATTATTGTGATCTCGTATCACCGTTTTGTAATTTAATAGATTTAAATTTTATTACAAATGTATAATAGGAAATTATGTAATTTTAATTATTACTGTATTTCCCGGAGTTTCCACGAAGACGGTGTCACCTCGAGATGCGTGCCAACACCAAAGTTCAAGGGATCAAGGAGTTGGTTTCCGAATTTGTAATAGTTTATTAGATTTACTATTTTAGGAAGGCCATACTATGATTTTATATTTATGCTTTGCATTTTATTTATATGTTTGCATGCATCGCTAAATCGCCATAACTAAACATACATTATATTTAATCGAGTCATCGATCGTGTCAATTATAATTATCGTAGTCCACTGCTTTAGTTCACTTAAAACGTGATAGATAATAAATTGACATGACCTCTCACTAAATTAATAATTGAGTTTTAGCCTTACCAAATAGTAGAACCCATGAATCCCAATTTCATAAGGGAGTTAATCTGGCTTCACCGTAATACAAACCTTGTTACGTTGGGTAAGTGGGTAGTAAAATGTTATTACATCGAAATTTGGATTGAGCTCAACGGAAGTATTCGTGACCGTAGTCGCATGTGTTCCGGGTTAAAGATAAATATTAATGTAATTTTATCAACCAAGAATTCTAAAAGTAGAATCGATTAAATAGTTAATCCACCGAGTTATATTGATGAGGGATTATCCGGCTTCACCTTACCCGAGTTAATATGAATTTGGATATTGAAATCATTTATCATAGTTGGGTTGAGGTCACTAGATAAATACAATAAAACTTGTTTAAATTTAAATAATTTACGAGTATTATTATTAAAACGATAAATGTTTTATTATTCCTTCTATTTTGTTTTGTAGGCCGATTTTATTTCTCAATAACAAATGGCCGCACCAAACACCAACGCAAACACTCTCACTAATGTTTCATGGCTCCGATCCTTTATGGATCGATGTAAACTTGAAAAGAATGGGTCAAATTTCTCCGATTGGAATGCCCAACTCAAATTAGCCGCTCAAGGTGACGACAAGCTTCGTTACCTCATTGAGGCTTCTCCACCCGAACCTAATGCTAGGTCAAGTGCCGCCACTAGGGAAGCATATGAAGCTTACCACAAAGAGTCCGCCGCAATCAAAAATATATTGATTTTTGCTATGGAGGCGGATCTCCAAAGGAGAGCCTTTAAGATGGACACCGCCAATGAAATCTACTCTAAGCTTGTGACAATGTTTTCACAATCACCGAGGATCGTCCAATATGAGGCGGCCTCGACATTCTTTGATCTCGACTTCAAAGAGGGCCAAAAGGTTAGCCCTCATGTGCTTAAATTGTTGGAGCATGTTGAGACATTGAAAATTCAAAAAAGTTGAAATTCCCAAAGAACTCATCGTTGATAGAATTCTTCACTCCTTAAGCAAAGTCAAAGCTTATGTGCAATTCCGGGTGAATTTCAACATGCAAGACAAGGATGTGTCCCTTGAAGAGTTGCACAAGTTACTCGTGCAAGCCGAAAGGGACATGGGGCTAAATGTTAGCTCTCCTAAGGATGTGCTCAATATAAGCAATAAGAGCAAGGGAACCTTCAAGAGAAGTGGCAAAAAGGGCAAGAGGCAAGCTCCCATGAAAACCAAGGCTAGAACTTTTGAAGCTAGCACTTGCAAACCCAAGAAGGGTCCCCTAGACAAGTGCCATTTTTGTAATGGCATTGGACATTGGAAGAGGAATTGTTCCAAATATCTGGTGACATCAAATCTGGAAAGATCACTCCAGTAGGTAAATGACTATCCCTTCTTTTATGTTTCTAATTCAACTTTGGTATTTTGATACAAGTTGTGATAAAGTATCCCCTTTTATTGTAATTAGGGCCTCCTCCAAGCAACAACAAGGGCAAAGAAAAGAAAGCTTAAGAGATCGTGAGGGAGCTAGGAGTAGCCACCCATGAAGCTTGGCTTTATTTATTATCTTTAATTTTATTTTGTGTTTTGAATTCTAGAACTATTTTAATTTCCTTGTTTGACATGGAAATTTGTTTTAATCCTTTGAACAATGGTTATAATTTTGGATTAATAGTGACTTGGTTTGAAACCCAAGTCACTACATTTATCGTATTTTAATTGTTCTAAAATTCATCTTTATATGCTTGACATAGAAACATATGAATATCTACTTAAATTGATCCAATAGACAATTATATTGATAGATTCATTATATGTCCATAAGCTTGGAGTTTGTGTATGATCGATTATAAAGTAATATTGAGTTAATGAACTCACTTAAGGGAAACTTAATAACCTACATACACCTATTAAAAATTTAAAAATCGAATAAGTCTATTAATCTATATGATATCTCTCCTTCTTCACCAAAACATAATTTGTGTCACAAAAGCTATCTTTTGAATATTTAGTGTATTTATTCTAAAGATAGAGTGGGAGTAATATTAAGACACAAAGAATAATTTGTATACCTTGAGTAGATGAGATCTATTTAAGAGAAAATAATTTATATACATTAGTAATTATGTATAGACGGGATCCATGTGAAGAAACCAAAAGAAGATGTTCTTAGGGTAACTACGTGAGGAGACCAAAAGAAGATGTTCTTAAGGAAACTATGTAAGGAGACCAAAAGAAGTACTTAAAGGAACATGACTAATGAAAAGACTTAACATAAAGATTCTTGTTTGATTATGATCAAACTAAACAAAAAGATTCAACGTTAACGTTTACTTAAGAGCCTAATGAAACGAAATGCATCCTTGAATATAAATGAGATTTATGATTAAGAGTTGCATAGAAAGACATATCGATGTCTATAATAGCTAAGTTAATGGTTAACCATGCTAGAGTAATTGCTAAACTTCATGAAAATGGAGAAGTTATACCTCCTTCCGAAATGAGTATTTTGAGAGGGACGTATGAACTCCATATTGAATTTTACTTTTGAGTAATGACATTGCTATGATTCATTGTAAGAGTGAATGAGTTAGAGATCAAAACCTCTTTCCAAATAGGCATTTTGAAAGGGTATGTTAGTAACATATATGGTTTTATCATAACAACCTAGCAAAACAAAGATGATTTCAATTCATGAAATGTTTCGATTGAGTGGTCAAATACGAAATATGTGGAATTGAGTGGGAGTTTGAAATTGTCATGTGTAGACATGAGATTTAGTGGGAGTAATCATCCTTCATGAATTTTACAACTTGTTACTCATTGAGAATGACGAGCATATAATATCTTTGATAATGAAAGCACTTAAGTTTTCAATTCTGGATGAATATGGACTAAGATGAATCCAATTAAAACATGGGATGTTGGATTGGCATTAAGATGCGCACATCATATCAACAAGATACGTAGGCTATTCATATCGATGAAGATGGAATTGCCATGAGAAGGTCATGGTCATTCATTGAACCTAAGAATTGTTGACTACATGATTAAGATCACTAATGTTTTCGCCATTAGAATAATCATGCACATGTCCTAAATAAATCATATGCTTAGAGCATGATGAGTCATTGGTAAGCCATATAAGAATCGTCATGAATTCTCGAGGGGAACTAATGAGCTATTCTAGAGTTTGGAAGAACACTCAGTTATGTGATAAGAAGTTGCACATGCTGGAGTTTCCAAACACATAAGGATTTATGAAGATCCTAAGCAAATTACACTAAAGAGAAATAAGAGTTTAGAAGGATACTATGTTGTGTGGTAAGAAGTTACACAAAACTAGTATTTTCTAATATGCAAGGATTTGTGAGAAGTCCTAGGCTAATCATCTTGACAATTATTGCAAGATCCTACAAAACATATACCTAGTACGTTGTGAGTTGGTGGAACACTTGACTAGTGCAAGTTGTATCATCCACCATAATCCAAATTGTTGGTTATATGATAAACAACAAGAAGGTTCTTTAAAGATAAAGAACCCAAACCTAGTTTGGGAAACTAGATATGTACTTGGTGAGATTCATGCTATGAGAGATGACATGAAAATAAGGGAAATCGCAATTCAAAAGTTTGAGAACGTGGCCACATGGTGTGCTGAACTTTTATTGCATCAACAAGTGTTAACACACTTCTAAGACATATGGTAGTAATATGGTATTGACTACTCAAATGAAATGTCTACATTTATTTTTTGAGTTATCATTAACTTGTTGGAGCTCGTGTCCTCCACAGTTAGTGTGATAACGTGTATAAATCTTTTATAGGTTCACAGGGTATAATTAGTATTTTATCAGTTGATTAATGTTTACTAATAACAGTTGGCTTGCTAGAAGTTTGACGTTATTATCATACTGATGGCGGTGATCAACTGGTCCCTAAAAGTCACACCTAAAGGATGTGTTTGAGAGATGTGATTATATGAAAATATAATCACATTGATGCCTTATATGACTAAATGGTTAGTCCATGTATTTGACTAAAAGATAAGTCAATGTGATGATGAGTCGATTATTTAATACAATTAAATAATATCAGCTGAGACGAATTAATTGTTAATTCGTAAATTGAATATAAACTGTTATATTTAATTAATGTATATAATGTTAGCTTAAACGAATTAAGATGTTAATTCGTAATTAAACATAAACGGTTGTATTTAATTAGCAAATTATAAATATGCGATATTTATTGTTAATGTATATATTATACGAAATTGTCATAATAAATGTTGACAGACCGGTATTAATAAATCGACTACAAACTGTTGTGTGTGGACTTATTAATACGTGACGACATAAATGACAATTGATAATTATACACATTTTATACAATATGATAACTACCAAAAATAAGAAGATTTTCTCCTTATTTTTGGGTTACACGGTTTGAGAAAAAAAAAGGAAGAAAAATATCTTCCCCTCATTTCTCTCTTTTGGACGATTAAAAGAGGAGAGAAGGGGATCATTTTCCTACTTGATTTTTCATAAAACACTCTCATCACAAAACCCTAAATAAACTACCCTAAAATTATTAGAAATTGGGGTTTTCTTTCTAGCAAGAAAGAGGCATTTCTCGGAGCATCTTGGGTGCAACGATTAGGAGAATATCGATCTCGATATTTGTTCTTAGGCCAAATTGCTAAGATCAGAGGTTAATTTTAATCTCTATTCTTTTGTTTATGCAATTTCGTTTATGACTCGTAATTTCATATTTCATAATTTTGTTATAATCCGAGTTTTCTTGATGAGATATACCGATATTTCCCACATAAGTCATCTTGTACTTTGTTACATCCAAACGGGTTGTAGAGATAATATTGAACCCCGTTAAAGTGAACCCGGATTAACATGGTATTTGCCCATAGTCACTTGTATGAGGTGACATCTCGAAGTGACTAGAGTGTGATGCGATTGATGGCAAGTTCAAGTGCCATAGAGTCATATGAGATGACTAGTCGATCACATAGGCAGACGGTTGGGAACACTCTGTCGAGCCAATGACCACTTATAGAGTTCTGGCAAATTTATATAGCCTGGTCGTGGCAAGAGCTACTATAATATTCTAATGAGTCGATTCTTTTGACTAAAGATTGTTCGCCCAAGGTGACACAGTTTCAGGGTAACTTTGATTTATGATCCTACGACCTTCGTAAATGGGGTTAAAAGGGTTTATTTTGGGTTATGATGAGCTATGGCTAGTCGAAGGGAATAGTGCGATAGGAATTGTCCACCCCCTTGTCAGGGTTATAACAATATCTCAGGGCCACTCGAGGAGTAATGAACTGGAAATGCGTGGCCACGCTTGGAAGGTATCTATGGTAGATAATTCCGGTCAATCAGTTATTCTCCAGATCGAGGAAACCACTCTCGATATGATCACTTGCAAGGACGACCCGAAAGACACCTTGCATTGAGTGGGATATAGTAATAGGACAAGAGAATTGGTGACGCACACTTGTCGAGAACAAGTGGGAGATTGTTGGAGTAAGTGTCCCCGACAATAATGCGATCACAATTGTCGATCATGATGATCACATGTTTAAATCTCATATTTAAAAATACATGAGGGAAAGTAATATTTTAAAGTCAACTGGTCCACACATATCGGTAATGATTGGCTGACTAGAGTTTGACATTACTGTCTTAAGACGGTGGTGATCAGTTGATACCCTGAGGTCATACCTATAGGGTAATACTCTTAATTGATTATTTAATTAATCGTATGCCGATACGAGTTAATGAAATTGCTTAAAATTAACGGATGATTTTGTGAGTAAAATTAACGTGTCTCATTGTAATTCGGTTAAATAAGATATGATCTAAGTAATCGAATCGTTTTATTACTTAGATTAAAATATTGTTTACGAAACAATTGAAACAGATTGAATAATTTATTATAAATACAAGTTGTTGTAATTTATAATTCGATAAACCATTTTGGTACAAGTAATTAAGAATTACTAGTTGATTTTGTATGTTACATATTTTATAAATATGTTGATTTTTAATTTGTTAAAAATACATTATATTGTGACATGTCATGTAACATGTGACATATGACAAAATTGACAAATGACAAAGTAAAATGGACTTTCCATTTTATGTATGTACCGAAAAAATGGAGGGGGGATTAGGGTTTATATTGTGTTGTTTATTTTAAATGGAAACACAATGATTAAACTCTACTCATAGCCATGCACACCTAGTCTAATCTTGAGAAGAACAAAGACCATGCATTGGCCTCTAGAACCTCCTCTCCCCCCCCCAAATCGGTTTTCCTACTTGAAAAGGCCAAGGGTCTTTCTTCAATAATTATTCACCTATACACTTTATAATTTTCTAGTGTTAGAAAATAGAACAACTCTCTACATTTGTGAAATAAACTTAGAGAAAGAAACCTCACAAAATCCTCTCCTCTTAACCGAAAAGGAGAGAACAAAAATTCAATTTTTGTGTCAAGTTTAAGTTAGATTTTAATTAATACTAGATCATATTAATTATGATTTTTAAGGGTGTTGCTTTGGGTATAATTCCTTAGGAGAGATTCTCCACTTGAATCTTGTTCTTCCACCTTTGGAAAGCTCAAGAACTAGTAAGAAGGTGAACTTGCTAGTGCCCTTTGATCCGAAATACTCAATGTAAGAATTGATTTTTCTCCTTATACTTGTAATTGTTTTGCATGCATAAGATCCGATTTAATTTTATGACTAAATTAAACTTTCATATATTGGATATGTAAACAAATGAGATTAATGAATTCCAACAAAATACCTACCCCAAATATCACCCAAGAGGAAGCTTACACGGCTAAGCAACCATCAAAGACCACAAATCACAACCAACAAAATATTGGTTAAAACAAATGCAAAATCCAAATTTATGAAAGGGACAGTACACCCCTTTCAGTCACAAGGTAGCTCGCGCCTAAATGGGGTGTCTGCTTAGCCTCTAAGCAAACTCAACCGACCTACCTCCCCACATTTCTCTATAAATACCACCCTTCACACACCACAATTCTCATGTGAGCGTCCGCCCCTTCACCTCTCTCTTAAACTTCTAGACACGACTTCCTAAGTCATAAAATCGACACGTGTTTACGACCTACTGATCGTAAACACAAGCCTTACACATTTTGTTTGGTACCGTCGCCGTGCATTCGACCGACCCATTCGAGCAACTCAACTCATTAATCAACATGTTTTAATCAACATATTTTCAAATCAAAATCCTTTTTTAAGGCACTCTTTTAAACTTCTTTGATCGTGAGTAGTCGCCACGAGAAAACCGTTTCTAAAGTCGTCTACGTCGCAAACATCAATACACGTAAGTTTGAGGGTGTAAATATCTCATTTATTTCATGTCTTTACTGTTTTCATAACTTCATAAACATGAACAATTCATAACACGAATCAAACATAGGTTAGATGAGCCAAAACCGAGTTTTGGCCTGAGACAGGAGCTCTTTGCTCTGCAAAGAAGCTCGCGCCTCTTGTGGCATCTCGGGTCAGACTCAAACGTGTTTGAGTTCGTCTTTCCTTCAACACTTTCTTTTATTTTCACTTCTTTTCTATTACGGTTTTTACCATTTTAATTCATTTTTATGACAAATACTTTCACCATAAATCATAATCACCCTTGGTTCCTTATACCATGACGGTTTAATCCGTGACTCGGCGATATTATTTGGTTAATTACATCTTAATGGGTATTTTAACACCCTTTTCTTTTATTTAGCATTTTTCTCATTTATTTACATTTGCAAACATATTAGTCATAATTCATAATCATCCTTGGTTCTTTATATCATGTCGGTTTAATCCGAGTACGATGACAAACTTGACTAATTATAAATAATTGAACTTAACATAATTAGTTCAAATCAAACATTTTACTTTTACATATTTTACTATGCTTTCCATGTAGGGATTCATTAATCTCATATGTTTACATATTTATAGTATGATGATTTAATTTAGTCATAAAATTAAAATGGATCTTATGCATGCAAAACTATTACAAAGTATAAGAAGAAAATTAGTTCTTACATTGGATATTTCGGCAATATGGGCACTAGTAAGTTCACCTTCTTACTAGTTCTTGAGCTTTCCAAATGTGGAAGAATAAGATTCAAGTTTAGAATCTCTCCTAAGGAATTATACCCAAGGAATGCCCTTAATTATTTTAATTAATATGGAACTAGTATTAATTAAAACAAGCTTAAATTTGACACAAAAAGGGTGTTTTTGTCCTCTCTTATTTCGGTTAAGAGGACAGGAAATGTGAGCTTTTCTTTCTCTAAAAATATTTCACAAAGTGTAGAGAGAAATTATTTTCTAACACTAGAAAATAAATATTGAAGTAGTGAATAATTATAGAGGAAAACCCTTGGCCTTTTTTCTGGTGGGAAAAACCGGTTGGGGGGGGGGGAAGTAATTGAGGCCAATGCATGCACAAGTTGATCTTCTCAAAAGCTATAGGGTTGCATGGCTACACGTAGAGTATAATCATTGTGTTTCCCTTATTAAAATAATCAACACAATTTAACCTCTAATACTCCCACCATTTTCGGCACATACACATAAAATGGAAGACCCATTTTATTTTGTCATTTGTCAATTTTGCCATGTGTCACATGTTACATGATATGTTACACTATAATGTATTTTTAACATATTAAAAGTCAACATATTAATACAATATGTCACATACAAAATTTAACTAGTAATTCTTGATTACTTGTATTAAAATGGTTTATCGAATTATAAATTACAACGACTTGTATCTATAATATAAATTATTCAACCTGTTTCAATTATTTCGTAAACAATAATTTATTCTATGTAATAAAACAATTCGATTAATTAGACCGTATCTTATTTAATCGAATTACAATGAGACACAATAATTTTACTCACAAATCATCCGTCAATTTTAAGCAATTTAATTAACTCGTATCGGCATACGATTAATTAAATAATCAATTAAGAGTATTACCCTATAGGTATGACCTCAGGGTATCAACTGATCACCACCGTCACACGACAGTAATGTCAAACTCTAGTCAGCCAATCATTACCGATATGTGTGGACTAGTTGACTGTAAAATATTACTTTCCCTCTTGTATTCTTAAATATGAGATTTAAACATGTGATCATCATGATCGACAATTGTGATCGCATCATTGTCGGGGACACATACTCCAACAATCTCCCACTTGTCCTCGACAAGTGTGCGTCACTAATTCTCTTGTCCTATTACTATCTCCCACTCAATGCAAGGTGTCTTTCGGGTCGTACTTGCAAGTGATCATATCGAGAGTGGTTTCCTCGATCTGGAGAATAACTGATTGACCGGAGTTATCTACCATAGATACGTTCCGAGCGTGGCCACGCATTTACAGTTTATTACTCCTCGAGTGGCCCAGAGATATTGTTTTAACCCTGACAAAGGGGTGGACAATTCCTATCGCACTATTCCCTTCGAACAGCCACGACTCATCATAACCCAAAATAAGCCCTTTAACCCCATTTACGAAGGTCGTAGGAACATAAATCAAAGTTAATTTGAAATTGTGCCACCTTGGGCGAACAGTCTTTAGTCAAAAGAATCGACTCATTAGAATACTATAGTAGTTCTTGCCATGACCAGGCTATATAAATTTGCCAGAACTCTATAAGCGGTCATAAGGCCCGATAAAGTGTTCCCAACAGTCTGCCCATGTGATCGACTAGTCATCGCATATGACTCTATGGCACTTGAACTTGCTATCAATCGCATCACACTCTAGTCACTTCGAGACGTCACCTCATACAAGTGACTATGGGCGAATACCATGTTAATCCTGGTTCACTTTAACGGGGTTCAATATTGTCTCTACAACCCATTTAGATGTAACAAAGTACAAGATGAGTTAATAATAACTCAAACGATAAATGTAGACACTTCATTTGAGTAGTCAATACCATATTACTACTATATGTCTTACAAGTGTGTTAACCCTTGTTAATGCAATAAAGGTTTAACACACCATGTGTCCACGTGCTCAAACTTTTGAATTTTCAATTTCCTTTATTTTCATGTTGTCTTACACAGTATGAATCTCACCAAGCACATGTCTAATCATCAAACCAGACCTTGGATTTTTAAACTTGTAAGAAACCCTTGTGTTGTTATCACATAACCAATGATTTGGATAATGGTGGACAATCCAACTTGCACTAGTCAAGTGTTCCACCAACTCACAATGTACTAGGTATATGTTTTGTAGGATCTTGCAACAATTTGTCAAGATGATTAGCCTAGGACTTCTCACAAATCCTTGTGAATTAGAAAATACTAGTTATGTGTAACTTCTTACAACACAACATAGTATCCTTCTAAACTCTTATTTCTCTCTTAGCATAATTGTTTTAGGATCTTCATAAATCCTTACGTGTTTGGAAACTCCAGCATGTGTAACTTCTTATCACATAACTGAGTGTTCTTCCAAACCCTATAACAACTCATTAGTTCTCCTCGAGAATTCATGACCATTCTTATATGGCTCACCAATGACTCATCATGCTTTAAGCATATGATTTATTTAGGACATGTGCATGATTATTCTAATAGGCGGAAACATTAGTGATCTCAATCATGTAGTCAACAGTTCTCAGGTTCAATGAATAACCATGACCTTCTCATGGTAATTCCATCTTCATCGATATGAATAACCTACATGTCTTGTTGATTTGATGTGTGCATCTTAGTGCCAATCCAACATCTCATGTATAAATCGGATTCATCTTTGTCCATATTCATCCAGAATTGAAAACTTAAGGCTATCTTTATCAAAGATAGTATATTCTCGTCATTCTCAATGAGTAATAAGTTGTAAAATTCATGGAGGATGATTACTCCCATTAAATCTCATGTCTGCATATGAAATTCTCAAACTCCCACTCAATTCCACATGTTTCGCATTTGACCACTCAATCGAAACATTTCATGAATTGAAATCATTTTGCTTTGCTAGGTTGTTATGATAAAACCACATATGTTATCAACATATCCTTTCAAAATACCCATTTGGAAAGAGGTTTCGTTCTTTAACAATGGGAGGAGATTTTAATCTCTAACATATTCATTCCTAAAATGAAGCGAAGCAATGTCATTACTAAAAAGTAAAATTCACCATGGAGTTCATACGTCCCTCTCAAAATACTCATTTTGGAAGGAGGTACAACTTGTCCATTTTCATGAAGTTTAGAAATGACTCGAGCATGGTTAACCATTAACTTAGCTATTATAGGCATCGATATGTCTTTCTATGCAACTCTTAATCATAAATCTCATTTATATTCAAGGATGCATTTCGTTTCATTGGGCTCTTAAGTAAACATTAACGTGGAATCTTTATGTTAAGTCTTTTCATTAGTCATATTCTTATAAGTACTTTCTTTTGGTCTCGTCACGTAGTTTCCTTAAGAACATCTTCTGTTGGTTTCCTCGCGTAGTTACCTTAAGAACATCTTCTTTTGGTTTCTTCACATGGATCCCATCTATACATCATTAGAAATGTACACAAATTTTTTTTTTTTTTTAATATAGATCTCATCTAGTTAAGGTGTATACATCATTACAAAATATTCAAATATAGATCTCGTCTATAAAAGGTATACAAATCATCTTTGTGTCTGAATATTACTCCCACTCTATCTTTAGAATAATTACACTAAATATTTTCAAAATATAGCTTTTGAGACACAAAAGATGTTTTAGTGAAGAAGGAGAGATATGACATAGATAAATAGACTTATTAATAAAGATTTAATAGGTGTATGTAGGTTATTAAGTTTCCCTTAATCGAGTTCATCAATTCAATATCACTTTATAATTGATCATACACAAACTTTAAGTTTATGGACATATAATGAATATATCATTATAATTGTCTATTGGATCAATTTCAAGTAGATACTCATAAGTTTCTATGTCAAGCATATAAAGATGAATTTTAGAACAATTAAAATACGATAAACGTAGTGACTTGGGTTGCAAACCAAGTCACTATTCTTCGTCGGTAGGCATATAGGACCTTACTCTCCATGTGACCCCTTCTACGTTGGATAAGTAGTTTGTGTTGACTTATTTTAACTCAACATTATAATCCGAAGAGTTTCTCGTTATTATGATGGACTATAGATAGAATTTACAGAAATTTATCAACCAAGAATTCTAATAGTAGAATTAGCCAAGAGGTTGGCTTATCAATTTACAGATAATTGAGTCTTGGGATCATTTATATAATTCTTGAGGGAGGTCAATTGTATAAATGCTTGAGTCTTCGCATTATAACAGTTTTGCATTAGACTTAAATCATAACGATGAGTATGCTTATTATATTTTTCTTCTTCTTTTCGCAGTGTAGAATTCGTTTTATATTGATTATACTGCTTACAACAAATGGCTGAAAATAATGATATCCCTATGACAAGTGCCACACTTGCATGCGAGTCCTGGCTCAAAACTTTCATGGACCACATGAATCAGTCCACACGACTGAAGAATGACGGGTCCAACTTTGCGGACTGGGAGGCATCATTATGGAATGCTGCCATTGCTGATGGTAAGCTCAAGTACTTGACTGAGCCAATACCGCCAAACCCAGGCCCCAATGCAAGAGCTAACGAGTCACTTGCTTATAGTGACTTCGTCATGGAAGCGGGTGCGATAAAGAACGTACTCATTTTTGCAATGGAAACCAATTTGCAAAGACGCTTCATTTCCCAAGGTGAAAACAAGATTTTCACCACGCTCACTAATGAGTTCTCAAAAGCACCGAGAATCGTTACTTATGAGCATACCTGTCGCTTCTTTGAGGCGAAACTCCAGAAGGGCCAACCGGTTAGCCCACACATTCTTAACATGATTGAGAATGTCGAGAAACTGGAGGTACTTGATTTCAAAATCAGTGAGAGCATAGTCATTGACCGTATGCTTCATTCACTTCATGATGGTTTTGCCCTCTTTGGGGCAAATTACTACATGAATGACATGAAGAAAAGTCCTCATGAGCTACACTTACTTCTCGTACAGACCGAGAAGGATATGAAATTGAGTGGGAGCATGAAGCAAGATGTTTTCATGATTTCCAACAAGAATAAGGGTAAGGGCAAAGCTCACGGCGACCTAACTGTAGAAAAGCCAAAGTTTAAGAAGTCAGGAAACGGTAAGAGTGGGCCTGGTGAGACTAGTGGCACACAAGGCAAGGAAAAGAGCAAGGGCGGTAACGTTGAGTGCCACCATTGTCACAAGACTGGTCATTGGAGGAAGAACTGTCCCGTGTACCGTGAGGACATAAAAGCAGGCCGCGTCACTCCTGTTGGTATGTCATCTTATATACATATGATTGAGATTAACCATGCAAGTTTCGGAACTTGGGTACTTGATACTGGTTGTGGTTCTCATCTGTGTAATCATTTGCAGGGCTTAAAAAACATCACACCCCTCGCAAAGGGTGATGTGGACCTGCGAGTCGGGAATGGAGCATGAGTTGCTGCAGTCTCCATGGGAACATATGTAATCCAGCTCCCGAGTGGTTTTGAGTTATATTTATATAACTTTTACTATGTACCCAGTTTATCTAAGAATATTATTTCTGTTTCCGTACTTGATAAAGACGGTTTTTCATTTTCAATAAAGGACAATAGCTGTATTTTCTCTTTTAGTGAAATGGTTTATGGCAAAGCAGTTTCCATGAATGGAATTTATATCTTAGATCAAACCACAGAGATATTACATGTGAATAATAAGAAATTAAAGGTTGGTGACAAAGATCAAACTTATCTATGGCATTGTCGAATGGGACACATAAATGAAAAATGTGTAAAGAAACTCATTGAGAATGAGACTATCTCCACATTTGATTTCTCATCATTTGGCACGTGTGAATCATGTCTTATCGGCAAAATGACTCGAATTTCCTTCAAAGGTGTTGGAATGCGCGCTAATGACCTATTAGGACTCATACATAGTGATGTATGTGGACCAATGTCAATCACCGCAAGAGACGGTTATAGATATTTTATCACTTTCACGGATGATTTGAGTAGATACGGATATGTCTACTTAATGAAGCATAAAAGTGAGTCTTTTGAAAAATTCAAGGAATACCAGAATAAGGTTGAGAACCAACTGGGAAGAAAGGTTAAAGCACTCCGTTCAGATCGTGGTGGCGAATATCTTTCAAATGAGTTTCATCAACACCTTAAAGACTGTGGAATAGTTTTACAGTTAACTCCACCTGGAACACCTCAATTAAATGGTGTGTCCGAACGGAGAAATCGAACACTACTTGATATGGTTCGATCCATGATGAGTCACACGGTAGTACCTAATTCATTATGGGGTTTTGCTCTTTTGTCAGCTGCTCTTATACTTAACCGAATTCCGTCTAAAGCTGTCGACAAGACTCCGTATAAAATATGGAAGGGAACGGTCCCTAACTTGTCCTTTATTCGGGTTTGGGGCTGCGAGGCTTATGTCAAGTGGAGACACGAGGATAAGTTAGACCCGCGATCAATCAAGACATACTTTATTGGTTATCCAAAAGGAATGTTTGGTCATTACTTCTATTCGCCTACCGAACATCGAGTTTTTGTTGCGGCTAGTGCAAAGTTCTTAGAGAAAGAATTTCTCGAGAACAAGTCAAGTAATAGAACCTTCGAGCTGTCGGAGATTCAAGAACCAACAACCGAGGAACAGATGGAGGAAGATGTTCCTTCAACTAATGATACGGTTAATATTCCTCAGGAACCTAGGAGGTCAGGTAGAGTCTCTAATCCTCCAGACAGATACCTTGGTATGGTCGAGGAAAATGATGTTTTGCTCCTAGAGAGTAATGAACCCGCTACCTATAAAGGTGCCATGACTTGTTCCGACTCTAAGCTAAGGCTTGAAGCCATGCGATCCGAGATGGACTCCATGTATGAGAATGGCGTATGGGATCTTGTTGATTTACCTAACAAGGTACGACCTCTTCAGTGCAAATGGCTTTACAAAATAAAGCATTCTGTAGAAGGGCAACCAGATACCTATAAGGCACGACTAGTGGCAAAAGGTTTCACTCAAGTGCTTGCATTATGATGAAATTTTTGCACCCGTAGTTATGCTGCGTTCCATTCGGATAATCTTAGCGATTGCCACTTTTCATGACTATGAAATTTGGCAGATGGATGTGAAAACCGCCTTCTTAAACGGTTATTTGGAGGAGGAACTGTACATGGTACTACCCGAAGGTTTCATAGATCCTGAGAATCCTAAGAAAGTGTGCAAGCTTAAACGTACCATTTATGGACTTAAGCAAGCTTCTCGGAGTTGGAATCATCATTTTGACCAGGTGATAAAAGAGTATGGTTTCACTCGATCGGTCGAGGAACCATGCTTATATGTCAAGTCGAGTGGGAGCAAGATTGTTTTCTTGATATTGTATGTCGATGACATACTCTTGATTGGGAATGACATTCCTCTCTTATCTTCGGTAAAAGGATGGTTGATGAACCATTTCCAGATGAAAGATCTGGGTGAGGCACAACGCATATTGGGAATCCGTATCTATCGAGATAGATCACGACAGATGTTATCACTGAGTCAGGAGTCTTATTTAGATAAGATTATTGAAAGGTTCATCATGACCAACTCCAAGAAGGGGAACCTTCCAATGACTTCTGGGATGCATTTGAGCAAGTCTCAGTCACCCAAGACACTTGAAGGGGTTGAACGCATGAGTCGCGTTCCTTATGCATCAGCCATAGGATTAATCATGTATGCCATGATATGCACACGTCCAGACGTGGCATATGCATTGAGTATGACGAGTCGGTACCAAGGCAATCCAGGCGAAACACACTAGATGGTTGTTAAAAACATCCTTAAGTACCTACGGAGAACAAAGGATTGGGCATTGACTTATGGAGGAGATACTAAGCTATGTGCAATCGATTACGCAGATACTAGCTTCCAAACAGATCAAGATGATTCGAAATCTCAGCCTGGATTCGTCTTTACCCTTAATGGTGATGCGGTCAGCTGGAAAAGTTCCAAACAGGAAGTTGTAGCAGATTCTACTATCGAACTGAGTACTATCTTCGCGAAAGCGAAGAAAGGAAGCTATATGGATGCGTCAATTCTTACAAGGACTAACCATAGTTCCTAGTTCGAATGACCCAATCACCATCTATTGTGACAATAGAGGTGCCATCTTCCAGGCCAAGGAGCCTAAGTCTAGGAACAAGTCTAGACATGTACATCGGAAGGCTCACCTGATCCATGATTACGTGGAGCAAGAGGAGATAGTGATTGACAAGATTGCTTCGGATGACAACATCGCAGATCCTCTCACTAAACCATTGAAATATGGTAAGCATGAAGGGCACGTTATTTCCATGGGAATTAAACGTGTTCCTGAGTTGTACTAGTTGCTTATGGATTCGATACATTTTCTTTTTCATATTCTATTTATAACTTCATCGTATTATTTCATATTTTGTTTTTCATGTGGTTTGTACGACAACATTGAACGCCACAAAGTGAAATGAATTACATTATATCTGTTTTGGTCCGTAATCGCCTACATGAGCTGATAACTCTGGCTATTATATTGTGAAGTTGATTGATGGTGGGTTCAACGAGCCATAAGTCAAACGGTTGGCTGATCGATCACAGATGCGAGTTATAACGATACCTCGTAGGACATTGTGACAACATAATGGAGTCCTAAATGTTTAACAACATTTGGTGTCAGGTCGTGGATTGGACGTCCATTGTGTTCCTAGAGTCGATTCTTTTGACTATCGACTGTCTCTTGAGATTAAGGCAGTTTTTGGGTGACTTTGGTTTCTTTCTCATGGTCGACCGTAACAGGAGGCTAAGCGATTTTTCTTTGGGTCATTTCATCGTGCTTGTATCTGCAGGATTCGAGTTGAAGAAAATATCCAACCTTTATCAGGTTTAGTCATTTCTCAGGGCCACTGGAGGAGTTGTAATTGAAATGCATGGCCATGCTCGAATGATGATTCGTTTATCAGTTAAGTTACTCTCTAGTCGGGAAGACCACTCTTGATAATGATCATTTGTAAAATACGACCTTTGTGAATACGGATTTTGCAAATTGTTTTACATTGAGTGGGAGAAATTAAGGATATGAGAATCGGTTATCGCACATACACTTCTGAGGACAAGTGGGAAATTGTTGGAGCTCGTGTCCTCCACAGTTAGTGTGATAACGTGTATAAATCTCTTATAGGTTCACAGGGTATACTTAGTATTTTATCAGTTGATTAACGTTTACTAATAACGGTTGGCTTGCTAGAAGTTTGACGTTATTATCATACTGATGGCGGTGATCAACTGGTCCCTAAAAGTCACACCTAAAGGATGTGTTTGAGAGATGTGATTATATGAAAGTATAATCACATTGATGCCTTATATGACTAAATGGTTAGTCCATGTATTTGACTAAAAGGTTAGTCAATGTGATGATGAGTCGATTATTTAATACAATTAAATAATATCAGCTGAGACGAATTAATTGTTAATTCGTAAATTGAATATAAACTGTTATATTTAATTAATGTATATAATGTTAGCTTAAACGAATTAAGATGTTAATTCATAATTAAACATAAACGGCTGTATTTAATTAGCAAATTATAAATATGCGATATTTATAATTAATGTATATATTATACAAAATTGTCATAATAAATGTTGACAGAGCGGTATTAATAAATCGACTGCAAACTGTTGTGTGTGGAATTATTAATACGTGACGACATAAATGACAATTGATAATTATACACATTTTATACAATATGATAACTACCAAAAATAAGAAGATTTTCTCCTTATTTTTGGGTTACATGGTTTGAGAAAAAAAAAAGGAAGAAAAATATCTTCCCCTCATTTCTCTGTTTTGGACGGTTAAAAGAGGAGAGAAGGGGATCATTTTCCTGAAAGAAATGTAGATCTATATACATATTTAACATACTCATATATGTCTAATTAATTTGTCATAAATTAAAACGGATCTTATGCATGCAAACATTAATATAAAAGAAGAGAAATAATGTCCTTACATTCAAAATTTCGGTTATATTGGGCACAAGAGAGATCACCTTTCTCTTCTTGTTCTTGAGCTATTCCAATGGATGAACAAGATCTAAGAATAAGATCTCTCCCCAAGCTTTATACCCAAGGCTTACCACTTAATCTAATTAATATTATAAGTACTAGTATAATATTAATGTAGTGAAAATTGAACCAAAAACTTTATAAAACCCTTATGTGTTTTCGGTTTTAGAGAGAAGAAGAGAGGATTTTATTTCTCTAGAAAATCTCTATGTTAGAAGATGGAATAATGAATGAAAAATAATACACTAGCTTTAGTATATTATTTGGTAAAATTATAGAGAAAAACAATGATAATTGTCTTCCCCAAAACCGTGTAAGAGGGGCTTTATGGGTGAGCCAATGCATGGAGAATTTGTTCTTCACAAGATAAATAGGGTTGCATGGCTACTATTAGCTTTTAATCATTATGTTTTCTAAACACAATTTAAGCCTAATCCTCCTACAATATTTCGGCACTTACACATAATATGGAGTCCATATTATTTTGTCAATTGTCTATATGTCACAAGTCACATGTCACACATATTTGTAATGTAATTTTTAACATGTTAAAAATTCAACGTATTAATAAAAAATACGTCACATACAAAAATCGACTTAGTAATCTCATAATTACTTGTGCCAAAATATTTTACTATTTATAAATTTCAACTGATTGAATTTATAATAATTCATTCATTTTAATTGTTACATTAAACAATTTATTTCATCCGAGTAATTATACAATTTAATTACTCAGACCGTATCTCATTTAATCACATTTCAATTTGATACGTAAACTTTACTTCCAAAATCGTCCGTCAATTTTCAAGTAATTTAATTAACTCGCAACGTTATACGATTAATTAAATAATCAATTAAGTGTATTGCCCTTTAGGTATGACCTAGGGGGTCAACTGATCACCACCGTCACACGACAGTAATGTCAAACTCTAGTCAGCCAATCATTACCGATGTATGTTGACCGATTGTGAAGAATAACAATATTACTTCCCAATTGTATTCTTAAAATGAGATTTAATAATGATATTTAAATCATGTGATCGCACTATTGTTGAGGACACATTTCCCAACAATCTCCCACTTGTCCTCGACAAGTTTGCGTCACCAATTCTCTTGTCCTATTACTATCTCCCACTCAATGCAAGGTGTCTTTCAGGTCGTACTTGCAAGTGATCATATCGAGAGTGGTTTCCTCGATCTGGAGAATAACTGATTGACCGGATTTATCCACTCTGGATACCTTCCGAGCGTGGCCACGCATTTCCAGTTCATTGCTCCTCGAGTGGCCCTGAGATATTGTTATAACCCTGACAAGGGGTGGACAATTCCTATCGCACTCATTCCCTTCGACTAGCCACAGCCATCATAACCCAAAATATGCCCATTTGACCCCATTTACGAAGGTCGTAGTAACACAAATCAAAGTTAATCTGAAACTGTGCCATCTTAGGAGAATAGTCTTTAGTCAAAAGAATCGACTCATTTGAATACTATAGTAGCTCTCGCCACGACCAGGCTATATGAATTTGCCAGAACTCTATAAGCGGTCATTAGGCCCGACAAAAGTTCTTAACAGTCTGCCTATGTGATCGACTAGTCATCTCACATGACTGTATGGCACTTGAACTTGCCATCAATCGCCTCACACTCTAGTCACTTCGAGACGTCACCTCATATAAGTAACTATGGGCAAAACAATGTTAATCCATGTTCACTTTAACGGGGTTCAACTGTCTCTACAACCCGTTTGGATGTAACAAAGTATAATTAAGGATAAAAGACAAATGCGATTATGAACATGAACAAAAACAACACTTTTATTTCATTTCAAAATCTAACAGAAATTTGGTACACGTTTAAGTCCCATGGACGTAACATGCCCATCATGCTTAGCCTGCGATAAAGGCTTGGTGAGCGGATCGGCTATGTTGTCATCCGTCCCAACCTTACAAATCGCAATTTCCTTTCTTTCAATGAAATCTCTTATTACATGATATTTTCTAAGTACATGTCTAGATCTATTACTAGACTTCGGCTCCTTAGCTTGGAAGATCGTCCCACTATTATCACAATAGAGAGTGATGGGATCATCGGCGGTAGGTACTACTTTTAGACCTTCCGTGAATTGCTTGATCCACATAGCTTCCTTGGCAGCCTCCGATCTTTGCTATGTACTCAGCCTCCGTTGTTGAATCGCGATTCTGACTTCCTTGAAGCTTCTCCACTTACGGCACCACCATTGAGCATGAAAACAAAACCGACTTGTGATTTCATGTCATCTCTATCTGTTTGAAAACTTGAGTCCGTGTATCCTGTAACACGCAACTCAGTGTCTCCTCCAAACACAAGGATAGAGTCCTTTGTTCTTCTCAAGTACTTAAGGATGTTCTTGACAGCAATCCAGTGACTCTCACCTGGATTTGCTTGATATCTACTCGTCATGCTCAAAGCATACGAGACATCAGGACGTGTGCATATCATGGCATACATGATTGATCCAACAGCGGAAGCGTAAGGGATCAACTTCATGCGTTCAACATCATGGGGTTCGGAAGGACATTGAGTCTGGCTCAATATCGTTCCGGTTACCATTGGTACCAAACCCCTTTTGGATTTGTCCATGCTGAATCGTCGAAGAATCTTATCAACATAAGACTCTTGACTTAGTGCCAATATCCTCTTGGGTCTATCTCTATAGATCCGGATACCTAATATGCGTTGTGCCTCTCCTAAATCCTTCATTTGGAAGTGGTTACCTAACCACTTCTTAACAGAAGACAACATTGGAATATCATTTCCAATGAGTAGTATGTCATCGACATACAAGATTAGGAACACAACATTGCTCCCACTGAATTTCATGTATAAACATGGTTCCTCAACATTTCGAGTGAAACCATTTTCTTTTATAACATGATTGAATCGATGATTCCAACTTCTAGATGCTTGCTTAAGACCATAAATGGATCTCTTAAGCTTGCACACTTTGTTAGGATTTTTAGAATCAACAAAACCTTCGGGTTGTATCATGTACACCTCCTCTTCTAAATGCCCATTTAGAAAAGCGGTTTTGACATCCATTTGCCATATTTCATAATCATGAAATGCGGCGATCGCTAACAAAATCCGTATGGATCTTAGCATGGCTACGGGGCGAAGGTCTCATCATAATGGAGACCTTGGACTTGGGTAAATCCTTTTGCCACTAGCCTAGCTTTGTAGACATCGTCATGTCCTTCTATGCCATTCTTGACTTTGAATATCCATTTGCATTGAAGGGGTCTTGCCCCTTTAGGCAAATCTACCAAGTCCCAAACTTGGTTTTCAAGCATAGAATCCATTTCGGACTTCATGGCTTCAAGCCATAAGTTGGAATTAGGACTAGAGATCGCGGCCTTGTAGGTGGCGGGCTCGTCACTTTCCATAAGCAACACATCGAGTGTTCCATCTTCCTCGATAAGTCCCACATATCGATCGGGATGGCGAATAACTCGGCCCGTCCTTCTTAGTGGAGGAGGTACAACCGCGTTAGACGACGAAGGAACATCTTCTTGCGTCTCTACCACGGTTTGTGGCTCTTGAACTTCATCAAGTTCAAAATTTCTCCCACTCTGTCTCTTAGAAATAAATTGACTTTCTAAGAAGACAGCCTCACTAGACACAAACACTTTGTTTTCTTGAGGTTTATAGAAGTAGTATCCTCGACAATGCGAGGGGTAACCTACAAAGGTGCACTTTTCGGATCTTGGGGCAAGCTTATTGTCGGCTTTAGTCTTGACGTAAGCATCACATCCCCAAATCCTCATATAGGATATATTAGGAACTTTTCCCGTCCACATCTCATATGGAGTCTTTTCGGTGGATTTAGTGGGACTATTGTTCAAAGATCTAATTGCGGTTTGAAGCGCAAATCCCCAAAACGAGTTCGGTAACTCGGTTTGGCTCATCATAGATCGAACCATATCAAGTAGGGTTCGATTCCTCCTTTCGGCAACACCATTGAGTTGTGGTGTTCCGGGTGGAGAAAATTGTGATATAATACCACAACCTTTCAAGTGTGAATCAAATTCAAGGCTTAGGTATTCACCACCACGATCGGAACGTAGTGCTTTTACCTTTTTGTTCAATTGGTTCTCTACTTTGTTTTGAAATTCCTTGAATTTCTCAAATGCTTCACTCTTATGTTTCATCAAATAGACATACCCATGTCTACTTAAGTCATCGGTGAAGGTTATAAAGTAGTCATAATTACCACGAGCGGTGATACTCATTGGTCCACATACATCGGTGTGTATGAGTCCCAATAGTTCACTAGCTCGCGTCCCTTTACCGCTAAAAGGATTACGAGTCATTTTGCCAAGTAGGCAATATTCGCATGTACCAAATGATTGATAATCAAATGGTGTAATCACATTAGTAGAAATTAATCTTTTGATGCGATTTTCGTTTATGTGACCTAATCGACAATGCCAAATGAACGCTTCACTTGGGTCACTTGTTTTGAGTTTCTTTGATTGTATGTTATAAATATCATTTGTCGGATTTGAGGTCTCTAAAATGTAAATGCCATTTATGGAAGAAGCTTGGCCAATAACCAAATCATTCCTGGAAATAGAGCAACGATTGTTCTTAATGACAAAACAAAAACCGTCCATGTCTAGCATGGCGATTGAAATAATGTTTTTAGAGAGCGTAGGAACATAAAAACAATTATGCAAATACAACTCAAAACCGTTTGGCAAAGCTAGAACATAAGTTCCTTTGGATTCGGCCGCTACCCGAGCTCCATTTCCAAGTCGAAGATCCACATCTCCCTTGCTAAGCTTCTCCACATCTCTTAAACCCTGTAAATGATTACAAAGGTGAGAACCACAACCGGTATCAAGTACCCATGTCGTAGTGGAAGTATAATTTATATCAATAACATAAATTTCTTTAGGAATTGTACCTTTTGGAGTAATGAGTCCCTCCCTTATATTTCGCAAATACATAGGGCAATTCCTTAGCCAATGTCCCATGCCATAGCAATAGTGGCATTCATCATTAACTTGCTTGAAGTTTTTGACTTTCTTCCCTTTCTTCTTGAACCTTTTACCCTTGGAAGCAAGAACTTGATTGCTAGAGCTCCCACTAGCTTTGGTATCCTTATCTTCCAGAGATAAAGTCCCTATAGATCGTGTGAGGTAGTCTTCCTGAGACGGACTCACACGTGGTCTAGTAGTAGTGGGTGGTTTAGAAGTGGTGATGAAATTTAGGTTTCCATCCGAACCTATCCCGAAATGAAGTTCTCTAGTTGTATCGAAATTATTGTTGGAGCATACGTCGTCAAGAACATGGTGATATGACTCAATAGTAATTGGTGCGGTAGCATTTGTTGGATTCATTGTAATGCACTACAAATATAGAGGAAAGGAAATATTAACATTTGTCTTTTTAAATCATACTTGCCAATTTGACAAGATATGAACATTTATATAGTGACCTCTACCCAACTATAATAAATGATTCCAAGACCCAAATTCATATCGACTTAGGCACGGTATGGCCGATGAAACCCTTATCAATATAACTCGGTGGATTAACGTTTTAATCGATTCTACTTTTAGAACTCTTGGTCGATAAATTTACTCTAATATTTATCTATAGCCCGGAACACATGCAACTACGGTCGCGAATACTTCCGTTGAGCTCAATCCAAATTTCGAATAAATGTGTCCATTATCCAAATCCACATCAACTTGGGCACGGTATGGCCGATGAAACCCTCATTAACATGAACTCGGTGGATTAACACTCATCACCCACTTCCCCTACGTAACAAGGTTTGTACCCCGGTAGGGCCGAGTGCACTCCCTCGCGAAATAGGTTTTCATGGTTTCTACTATTTGGTAAGGCTATGTCTCAATTGTTTGTTTTAGCGAGAGGTCATGTCAATTTATTATCTATCACGTTTTAAGTGAACTAAAGCGGTGAACTACGATAATTCTAATTGACACGGTCGATAAACTCGATAAAGACAATGCATGTTTAGTTGTGGCGATTTAGCGATGCATGTGACATAAAATAAAATGCAAGCATAAAATAAATAAATCCTAGTATGGCCTTTCCTAAAATAGAAAAACTATTAATCTATTACATATTCGGAAACCAACTCCATTGGTCCCTTGAACTTCGGTTGTGGCACGCATCTCGAGGTAACACCGTCTTTATGTATCGCCATTCTTGAAGAAATCCGTCTTTTGGAACTCCGGAATGAATAAAATTACATAATAAATTACATAATTTCCTATTATACATTTGTAACTAAAATAAAATAAATCTATTAAATTACAAAACGGTGATACGAGATCACAATAAAAATTACAACCGAATCGATATTCCCATACATTTCGGGAAATACCAATTAAAATCTAAGGCCATACTAAGTAAAATTACATAATTCCAAATTACATAAATTAAAATTATGACAATCATAAAGAAAAATGCAGCATTATAATATGTATGAACATGCTCAATTTTTATGCTAAATCGCCTTTAATTAGCCAATATCGTATATTACTCGGTTTTTACGGATTTGCGTGATTTCAACATTTTATAATCACAAAAATACATAAACTCATATTTATGCATGAGTTAATTACCCTAACCTCTTAGGACTCAAAATATAGTCTTCACTAATTATTTTGACCATAATTAACTTTTATTTACAAAATTGTTCATAAATGGACCAAAATTACAAAAATAAGCTATTAAACTTCAAATAAATCCAAAAATTTCAAATAAATTCAAAATTTGAAATTTAAATTCATGAACATTCTGGAAAAATTCCATGACACTCATAATGTTCAAAATCTTAGGTTAAAAATTTCGAAAATTTTCCGGAAAAACAATGTTGCGGTTTATCGATATTTAATAAAATAATCATAAAAACATGGAAAAAATTATTTTCATTAGCTTTTCAATTTTAGATCTGAAAAATACAATAAAATGCAACATTAGACGTTTTTCCTAAGTCATAGAATATATTTTATTAATTTTCACTAATAATGTCACTATTTATGCCATTTTTCTTCAAAAATTCATAAATCATGCTAAAAGACTTCTTTATAGCCAATTATTTTACACACATCTTGTAAAATTGCATGTGACAACATATAAATTTTCTATGACCAGATTCGAAATTTAACTCATATTAACCTATTTTTCTCTTAAATCCATATTTAATAATGAAAAAATCATTTTTCGAGCATAACAAGTGCAAAAATTATGAAAAATTACAGGTTATCTCAAAATAATATATGTAACAACATATCCAAAAACCAAGTGAAAATTCGAAGTATAGCTAATTTTCGACCAAAAATGACATTTTTACTCATAAAATCACATTTAAATGTCATTATAATGAAATATGAACAATAAAAATCCGAAAAATTAACCAAAAAATCCTAAAACACTTTAGGACCAGAAATATTAACATGCATGTAATTATTTCGTGATATATCATAATAACACAAATTTTACAAGTTTTATTTTGTTATTCATATAACTCGGAAAAACTTTTAACCAATTTGCATGCAAACAACCGTGGCTCTTGATACCGATTGAAAGAAATGTAGATCTATATACATATTTAACATACTCATATATGTCTAATTAATTTGTCATAAATTAAAACGGATCTTATGCATGCAAACATTAATATAAAAGAAGAGAAATAATGTCCTTACATTCAAAATTTCGGTTATATTGGGCACAAGAGAGATCACCTTTCTCTTCTTGTTCTTGAGCTATTCCAATGGATGAACAAGATCTAAGAATAAGATCTCTCCCCAAGCTTTATACCCAAGGCTTACCACTTAATCTAATTAATATTATAAGTACTAGTATAATATTAATGTAGTGAAAATTGAACCAAAAACTTTATAAAACCCTTATGTGTTTTCGGTTTTAGAGAGAAGAAGAGAGGATTTTATTTCTCTAGAAAATCTCTATGTTAGAAGATGGAATAATGAATGAAAAATAATACACTAGCTTTAGTATATTATTTGGTAAAATTATAGAGAAAAACAATGATAATTGTCTTCCCCAAAACCGTGTAAGAGGGGCTTTATGGGTGAGCCAATGCATGGAGAATTTGTTCTTCACAAGATAAATAGGGTTGCATGGCTACTATTAGCTTTTAATCATTATGTTTTCTAAACACAATTTAAGCCTAATCCTCCTACAATATTTCGGCACTTACACATAATATGGAGTCCATATTATTTTGTCAATTGTCTATATGTCACAAGTCACATGTCACACATATTTGTAATGTAATTTTTAACATGTTAAAAATTCAACGTATTAATAAAAAATACGTCACATACAAAAATCGACTTAGTAATCTCATAATTACTTGTGCCAAAATATTTTACTATTTATAAATTTCAACTGATTGAATTTATAATAATTCATTCATTTTAATTGTTACATTAAACAATTTATTTCATCCGAGTAATTATACAATTTAATTACTCAGACCGTATCTCATTTAATCACATTTCAATTTGATACGTAAACTTTACTTCCAAAATCGTCCGTCAATTTTCAAGTAATTTAATTAACTCGCAACGTTATACGATTAATTAAATAATCAATTAAGTGTATTGCCCTTTAGGTATGACCTAGGGGGTCAACTGATCACCACCGTCACACGACAGTAATGTCAAACTCTAGTCAGCCAATCATTACCGATGTATGTTGACCAGTTGACAGTAACAATATTACTTCCCAATTGTATTCTTAAAATGAGATTTAATAATGATATTTAAATCATGTGATCGCACTATTGTTGAGGACACATTTCCCAACATTTCCTACTTGATTTTTCATAAAACACTCTCATCATAAAACCCTAAATAAACTACCCTAAAATTATTAGAAATTGGGGTTTTCTTTCTAGCAAGAAAGAGGCATTTCTCGGAGCATCTTGGGTGCAACGATTAGGAGAATATCGATCTCGATATTTGTTCTTAGGCCAAATTGCGAGGACCAGAGATTAATTTTAATCTCTATTCTTTTGTTTATGCAATTTCGTTTATGACTCGTAATTTCATATTTCATAATTTCGTTATAATCCGAATTTTCTTGATGAGATATACCGATATTTCCCACATAACTCATCTTGTACTTTGTTACATCCAAACGGGTTGTAGAGATAATATTGAACCCCATTAAAGTGAACCCGGATTAACATGGTATTTGCCCATAGTCACTTGTATGAGGTGACATCTCGAAGTGACTAGAGTGTGATGCGATTGATGGCAAGTTCAAGTGCCATAGAGTCATATGAGATGACTAGTCGATCACATAGGCAGACGGTTGGGAACACTCTGTCGGGCCAATGACCACTTATAGAGTTCTGGCAAATTTATATAGCCTAGTCGTGGCAAGAGCTACTATAGTATTCTAATGAGTCGATTCTTTTGACTAAAGATTGTTCGCCCAAGGTGACACAGTTTCAGAGTAACTTTTATTTATGATCCTATGACCTTCGTAAATGGGGTTAAAAGGGCTTATTTTGGGTTATGATGAGCTGTGGCTGCATTGAGTGGGAGATAGTAATAGGACAAGAGAATTGGTGACGCACACTTGTCGAGGACAAGTGGGAGATTGTTGGAGTAAGTGTCCCCGACAATAATGCAATCACAATTGTCGATCATGATGATCACATGTTTAAATCTCATATTTAAAAATACATGAGGGAAAGTAATATTTTACAGTCAACTGGTCCACAAATATCGGTTATGATTGGCTGACTAGAGTTTGACATTACTGTCGTAAGACGGTGGTGATCAGTTGATACCCTGAGGTCATACCTATAGGGTAATACTCTTAATTGATTATTTAATTAATCGTATGCCGATACGAGTTAATTAAATTGATTAAAATTAACTGATGATTTTGTGAGTAAAATTAATGTGTCTCATTGTAATTCGATTAAATAAGATACGGTCTAAGTAATCGAATCGTTTTATTACTTAGATTAAAATATTGTTTACAAAACAATTGAAACAGATTGAATAATTTATTATAAATACAAGTTGTTGTAATTTATAATTCGATAAACCATTTTGGTACAAGTAATTAAGAATTACTAGTTAATTTTATATGTGACATATTTTAATAATATGTTGATTTTTAATATGTTAAAAATACATCATATTGTGACATGTCATGTAACATGTGACATATGACAAAATTGACAAATGACAAAATAAAATGGACTTTCCATTTTATGTATGTACCGAAAAAATGGAGGGGGGATTAGGGTTTATATTGTGTTGTTTATTTTAAATGGAAACACAATGATTAAATCTACTCATAGCCATGCACACCTAGTCTAATATTTAGAAGAACAAAGACCATGCACTGGCCTCTAGAACCCCCCCCCCCCAATCGGTTTTCCTACTTGAAAAGGCCAAGGGTTTTTCTTCAATAATTATTCACCTATACACTTTATAATTTTCTAGTGTTAGAAAATAGAACAACTCTCTACATTTGTGAAATAAACTTAGAGAAAGAAACCTCACAAAAAACTCTCCTCTTAACCGAAAAGGAGAGAACAAAAATCCAATTTTTGTGTCAAGTTTAAGTTAGATTTTAATTAATACTAGATCATATTAATTATAATTTTTATGGGTGTTGCTTTGGGTATAATTCCTTAGGAGAGATTCTCCACTTGAATCTTGTTCTTCCACCTTTGGAAAGCTCAAGAACTAGTAAGAAGGTAAACTTGCTAGTGCCCTTTGATCCGAAATACTCAATGTAAGAATTGATTTTTCTCCTTATACTTGTAATTGTTTTGCATGCATAAGATCCGATTTAATTTTATGACTAAATTAAACTTTCATATATTGGATATGTAAACAAATGAGATTTATGAATTTCAACAAAATACCTACCCCAAGTATCACCCAAGAGGAAGCTTACACGGCTAAGCAACCATCAAAGACCACAAATCACAACCAACAAAATATTGGTTAAAACAAATGCAAAATCCAAATTTCTGAAAGGGACAGTACACCCCTTTCAGTCACAAGGTAGCTCGCGCCTCAATGGGGTGTCTGCTTAGCCTCTAAGCAAACTCAACCGACCTACCTCCCCACATTTCTCTATAAATACCACCCTTCACACACCACAATTCTCACGCGAGCGTCCGCCCCTTCACCTCTCTCTTAAACTTCTAGACCCGACTTCCTAAGTTATAAAATCGACACGTGTTTACGACCCACCGATCGTAAACACAAGCCTTACACATTTTGTTTGGTACCGTCGCCGTGCATTCGACCGACCCATTCGACCAACTCAACTCATTAATCAACATGTTTTAATCAACATATTTTCAAATCAAAATCCTTTTTAAGGCACTCTTTTAAACTTCTTTGATCGTGAGTAGTCGCCACGAGAAAACCGTCTCTAAAGTCGTCTACGTCGCAAACATCAATACACGTAAGTTTGAGGGTGTAAATATCTCATTTATTTCATGTCTTTACTGTTTTCATAACTTCATAAACATGAACAATTCATAACACGATTCAAACATAGGTTAGATGAGCCAAAACCGAGTTTTGGCCTGAGACAGGAGCTATTTGCTATGCAAAGAAGCTCGCGCCTCTTGTGGCATCTCGGGTCAGACTCAAACGTGTTTGAGTTCGTCTTTCCTTCAACACTTTCTTTTATTTTCACTTCTTTTCTATTACGGTTTTTACCATTTTAATTCATTTTTATGACAAATACTTTCACCATAAATCATAATCACCCTTGGTTCCTGATACCATGACGGTTTAATCCGTGACTCGGCGATATTATTTGGTTAATTACATCTTAATGGGTATTTTAACACCCTTTTCTTTTATTTAGCATTTTTCTCATTTATTTACATTTGCAAACATATTAGTCATAATTCATAATCATCCTTGGTTCTTTATACCATGTCGGTTTAATCCGAGTACGATGACAAACTTGACTAATTACAAATAATTGAACTTAACATAATTAGTTCAAATCAAACTTTTTCCTTTTACATATTTTACTATGCTTTCCATGTAGGGATTCATTAATCTCATATGTTTACATATTTATAGTATGATGATTTAATTTAGTTATAAAATTAAAATGGATCTTATGCATGCAAAACTATTACAAAGTATAAGAAGAAAATCAGTTCTTACATTGGATATTTCGGTAATATGGGCACTAGTAAGTTCACCTTCTTACTAGTTCTTGAGCTTTCCAAATGTGGAAGAATAAGATTCAAGTTTAGAATCTCTCCTAAGGAATTATACCCAAGGAATGCCCTTAATTATTTTAATTAATATGGAACTAGTATTAATTAAAAGAATCTTAAATTTGACACAAAAAGGGTGTTTTTGTCCTCTCTTATTTCGGTTAAGAGGAGAGGAAATGTGAGCTTTTGTTTCTCTAAAAATATTTCACAAAGTGTAGAGAGAAATTATTTTCTAACACTAGAAAATAAATAATGAAGTAGTGAATAATTATAGAGGAAAATCCTTGGCCTTTTTTCTAGTGGGAAAAACCGGTTTGGGAGGGGAGGTGGGGGGGGGGGGGGGGAGTAATTGAGGCCAATGCATGCACAAATTGCTCTTCTAAAAAGCTATAGGGTTGCATGGCTACATGTAGAGTATAATCATTGTGTTTCCGTTATTAAAATAATCAACACAATTTAACCTCTAATACTCCCACCATTTTCGGCACATACACATAAAATGGAAGACCCATTTTATTTTGTCATTTGTCAATTTTGTCATGTGTCACATGTTACATGATATGTTACACTATAATATATTTCTAACATATTAAAAATCAACATATTAATAAAATATGTCACATACAAAATTTAACTAGTAATTCTTGATTACTTGTACCAAAATGGTTTATCGATTTATAAATTACAATGACTTGTATCTATAATATAAATTATTCAACCTGTTTCAATTGTTTCGTAAACAATAATTTATTCTAAGTAATAAAACAATTCGATTACTTAGACCGTATCTAATTTAATCGAATTACAATGAGACACGATAATTTTACTCACAAATCATCCGTTAATTTTAAGCAATTTAATTAACTCGTATCGGCATACGATTAATTAAATAATTAATTAAGAGTATTACCCTATAGGTATGACATCAGGGTATCAACTGATCACCACCGTCACACGACAGTAATGTCAAACTCTAGTCAGCCAATCATTACCGATATGCGTGGACCAGATGACTGTAAAATATTACTTTCCCTCTTGTATTCTTAAATATGAGATTTAAACATGTGATCATCATGATCGACAATTGTGATCGCATAATTGTCGGGGACACATACTCCAACAATCTCCCACTTGTCCTCGACAAGTGTGCGTAACTAATTCTCTTGTCCTATTACTATCTCCCACTCAATGGAAGGTATCTTTCGGGTCGTACTTGGAAGTGATCATATCGAGATTGGTTTCCTCGATCTGGAGAATAACTGATTGACCGGAGTTATCTACCGAAGATACCTTCCGAGCGTGGCCACGCATTTCTAGTTTATTACTCCTCGAGTGGCCCTGAGATATTGTTTTAACCCTGACAAAGGGGTGGATAATTCCTATCGCACTATTCCCTTCGATCAGCCACAGCTCATTATAACCCAAAATAAGCCCTTTAACCCCATTTACGAAGGTCGTAGGAACATAAATCAAAGTTACTTTGAAATTGTGCCACCTTGGGCGAACAGTCTTTAGTCAAAAGTTTTGGGAAATATTAATCTCATTAATTTAACATATTCATATATGTGAGAAATTATTTAATCATAAAATAATTACAAATCTTATGCATGCAAACATAAATAAATATAGAGAAGATATCGATTTCCTTACTGTAATATTTCGGATCAAAGGGCACAAATGAGTTCTCCTACTCACTTGTTCTTAAGCTTTCCTAATATGGATGAACAAAGATTCAAAGATAAAATCTCTCCCAAAGATGAATACCCAAGATAACCCCTTAATAGATTAATATTATTAGATCTAGAAGAATATTAATCTTACTAAAAATGACCCCAAAATTATTTTGGTCTCTTGCTTTTTCGGTCAAGAGAGGAGAAAGGAAGGAGTAATATTTTCTCTCTAAAAATTTCTTTAAGTTTTTAGATGTTAAGAATGAATGAATTATTTCTTCTCAAGAGTAGTGTATGTACCAAAATAAGACAAACCCTTTGCTTGTGTAGGTTGGAAAAACCGGGTAGGGGAGGGAGAAAAGGCCAATGCATGATCCTCTATTCTTCCCAAGAAAAGACTAGGCTTCCATGGCTAGGAGACTAGGTTATAATTGTGTTTTCCACTAAAAATATTTAACACAATATAAACCTTATACTCCCTCCAATTTTCGGCACATATGACATAAAATGGAAGGTCCATTTTATTTTGTCATTTGTCAATTGTAACATATGTGACATGTTACTTGACTTATGAAATTGTAATGTATTTTTAACATATTAAAAATCAACATACTCATAAAATATGTCATATACAAAATCGACTAGTAATTCGTAATTACTTGTACCAAAACGGTTTATCAAATTATAAATTACAATGTCTTGTATTTATAATAAATTATTCATTCAATTTCAATTTCAATTGTTTCGTAAACAATAATTTTATCTAAGTAATAAAACAATTTGATCACTTAGACCGTATCTTATTTAATCGAATTACAATAAGATACGTCAAAAATACTCACAAAATCGTCCGTCAATTTTAAGCAATTTAATTAACCCGTATCAGCATACGATCAATTAAATCATCAATTAAGAGTGTTACCCTTTAGGTATGACCTAAGGGGATCAAATGATCACCACTGTCGCACGACAGTAATGTCAAACTCTAGTCAGCCAATCATTACCGATATGTGTGGACCAGTTGACTGTAAAATATTACATCCCACATGTATTCTTAAAATGAGATTTAAACATGTGATCATCATGATCGACAGTTGTGATCGCATTATTGTCGGAGGACATATATTCCAACAATCTCTCACTTGTCCTCGACAAGTGTGCGTCACCAATTCTCTTGTCCTATTACTATCTCCCACTCAATGCAAGGTGTCTTTCAGGTCGTACTTGCAAGTGATCATATCGAGAGTGGTTTCCTCGATCTGGAGAATAACTGATTGACCGGAATCATCTACCATAGATACCTTCCGAGCGTGGCCACGCATTTCCAGTTCATTACTCCTCGAGTGGCTCTGAGATATTGTTTTAACCCTGACAAGGGGGTGGACAATTCCTATCGCACTATTCCCTTCGACTAGCCACAACCATCATAACCCAAAATATGCCCATTTGACCCCATTTACGAAGGTCGTAGTAACATAAATCAAAGCTAATCTGAAACTGTGCCATCTTAGGCGAACAGTATTTAGTCAAAAGAATCGACTCATTAGAATACTATAGTAGCTCTCGCCACGATCAGGCTATATAAATTTGTCAGAACTCTATAAGCGGTCACTGCCCGACAAAGTGTTCCTAACAGTCTGCCTATGTGATCGACTAGTCATCTCACATGACTGTATGGCACTGAACTTGCCATCAATCGCATCACACTCTAGTCACTTCAAGACGTCACCTCATACAAGTGACTATGGGCGAATACTATGTTAATCCGGGTTCACTTTAACGGGGTTCAATATTGTCTCTACAACCCGTTTGGATGTAACAAAGTATAAAAGGAGTTTTCAGATTTAAAAACTCGAACGATAAATATGATTATCATATGAGTAGTCAATACTTGATTACTACTTCATATTCTATAATCCAGTTTGATCTTGAATGTAGTTGTTCATCTCAATTCAATTGAAATGACATGACTCATCATGTTAAGCCTATGCGAAGGCTTTGGTTAGTAGGTTTTATCAACTTCTTGTACCTTACTCAACCTTACAACATACTCGTTTTCCTTGTAATGTATACATTTGCATTACAAAACTTTCTGAGTACGTGTCGAGATCCAATCAAGACATAAGCCCTCTAGCCTTAGAATAGCTCCCACTGTTTTCACAGTGTGCGGGACTCATCCTTCTTGCACATTTCATGATTGCAAGTGTACTCAATTTCCGTTGTAAATATTTCTCATTGTTCTTTATTGCCTAGAACGATTCTAGAAAATCTATTTCTTAAATAACATAGCCACAATGGTATCTTAACCATCCTAATGTGTTTTGATTATGGTTTTGTCGGAAACCATGCGCAATCTCAATTTTCAATTGTCAATTGTCATTTGTGTAACACTCTTACACAAAATTGCATCAAAAACACTTTGCATTACATCCTTAATACTTCTGCAAGCACTTAAGGGTAATCTTTATGGCTTACTTGGTAACTATTAATTAAATTCGATTTGAAACAATTCATCATACTCAAAGTATATGAAGTGCTATACATCATTACTCATTTAATTGATCCGGCAGCGGAAGCAAATAGAATCAATCAAATATGTTCATCTTGATTGAACTAGTCATGAATCTTATCAACAAAAGATTTCTTAGTTGGCGCTAATATCATGTGTATTTATCTCCATAAATCTGGATATTAAAGATGTATTATATTTCTCCCAGTCTTAAATCTTTCCCAATGATCAATATGTCATCCACATATAAGACTAATTAAAATTACCGTAACTCCCACTAAACTTCATGTATAAACACAACTTCTCAACCCGTTGAGAAAAGTTTTATCACATTATCAAAACATTGATTCCAACTCATTGATGCCCTACTTAAGACCCTCTCTTAAGTTTCACATTATCTTAGGATGGCAAGAATCTACAAAACTCAAGACATGTATTGAATACATTCCTTCTAATTGAAGAAGTGGGTTTTAGATTCACTTGCTATATATATATATATATATATATATATATATATATATATATATATATATATATATATATATATATATATATATATATATCTAAGAAGATCCAAATGGACTTAAACATTTCAACTAGTGCAAAACCCTTTGCCACCAATCAAGTTTTGATAATCAATTCACTTGGAATTTATTTCGGATTTTCATAGCTCTAAGCCTTGTATTGAGTTGTGACTTAAACACTCTCATGTAAGTCATATGTTCATTACTTTCCAGAAATAATCAACTTGAATCAAACAATTTCTTTGTAAGTTGCAAGTTCTTTACTTTCTAAAAGTAACACTAATTCATCATCTTCAACAAATGATGACTTTAACCTCCTAGGTTTTGAAGAAACAACGTCTTACACAAAACGTCTCATGTAGCCAAGAAAGACTAGTTTCTTGCGACATAACATTCTTTGTGGCTCTTGAATCATAACATTCTTTGTGGCTCTTGAATAATTTCTCCCACTCTGTCTTCTAGAAATAAACTTGTATTTCAGAAAGACAGCTTCACGAGCCACAAACCTGTTGTACTCGTGATTATAGTAAGAAAAAATGAGCACTTGTTTCTTTTGAAAACTTACAAACATGGTACCTTATCATTTCATATCTCATATGAATCGTTTTAGATATAGTGGAAAAATAATTTAGACAAAATGATAAAATTTCCCAAAAGGTTCAAGTAACTCAAGGTAACTTGATTGAAGTCCAAACCATATTGAATAGCGTTTGATTTCATATCCAACCACACATTATCCCATAATTCATGCTAAGAGAGATTAACGTGTGATAGTTTATCACATTTCATTTGGCTTATATCAAACTCTTTACTTTGATAATCCCATCACGACTAAATCGTGATTCCATGAACTCTTTGAATTTCTTCAAGGATTTCTCTATTTACTTTATTAAGTGAACACATTAGCATCAACTTAAATCGTTGGTAAAAGAAAATGATCAACCTATTTTGGATCAATGATTTACAACCTCGATCTCCTTTTCAACCAAAAGGCACGAGACATCTTGCCTTGAATACAAGATACGCATATACCATAAGATCTAATGGTTTCAAGAGTACTCGATAACTCTTTGCGTTCATCATTCGAGAATTTAATGTTTAATCTTGGGTTACCAATTTGAGTCTTGCATCATCTACATGATATATCATTCTAGTTTGGTTTAGAATATAATCACCTTGATAATGGGCTAGCCATACATGAAATCGTGGTGTATAGGGTCACAAAAGTGAAACCTCTTTTGTATCTTAACAAGTTTATATTCTTTTTTAGAGTTTATGTACTTAATAGTCACAATTAAGTACAACTATCAACCCTAAACTAGATTGATTACACGATGACTCTATCTCTCGACATTATTTGATGCTAGTCGTCATATTATAATCATCTTATGTATCGAATACAATGATGAAAACCTCCACTGGTTTCTAATATTGACGAAGTAGTACTAGCAAAATTTATGTTAATCAAATGAACATTTAAAGAAGAAGGTCCCATTAGATGTCCCACAACTAACTTGTTGATTCTTCAATAATTTGGGGTAGTTTCCTTTCTAGCGTCCAACAATTAAGACAATGGAAACTTTATCGGTCGGGATTGATAGGTTTAGTATCGTTATTTTCAATAACTTTACTTTTAACATTACCTTGCATCAATTCCATTCTAATTTTACTTCTTTGAACTTTGTCCTTTTCTTACGGTTTAAGAGAATGCTCCCACTCATTTCAATGAGTCTTTGCTTAGAGAAGCAAAATTGAATTTCATGAAGACTACTCTTCAATTCATTTGTTTAGTCTTAAAACTTTCATTGAAGTGGTTGCGGTATTTTGGTCAATTTTGATTTCAAACAAATCTAGTTACCAAAATGATGTAACGTTTCAAAGTACTTAACTCAATTAAGCATATGAGAAACAATTCATTGTAAGTAGATATGTTAGTCAAGAATCAAAAACTCTTTTGATCACGAATAACTTTTATCTATACTCTTCACAAGAGATCCTTAAAATGGATAATACGAGGTTTTTAGAAGAAAAATTCAAATTTTGTCTTTAGTTACGATGTTCTAATGGAGATTTGAACTAAAATCGAAATGATATCGTATATAAATTGAGGTAAAGGAATAGAACAATATGATAACGGAATAATGAAAACAAAACATTTATCATTATAATAATACTTGTAAATAATTTAACAAATAAAGCATTTACATAGTGACCTCTACCCAACTATGATAAATGATTCCAAGATCCAAATTCATATTAACTTAGGCATCGATAAAGCCGAATACAACCCTCATCAATATAACTCGGTGGATTAACTCTTTAATCGATTCTACTTTTAGAACTCTTGGTCAATAAAATTACATTAATATTTATCTTTAGCCCGAAACACATCCGGCAACCGTCGAGAATACTTTCGTTGAGTTCAACTCAAATTTCGAATAAATGTGTCCATGATCCAAATTTACATCAACTTGGGCATCGGTAAAGCCGAAAACAACCCTCATCTTTATAAATTCGGTGGGTAGACATTTATCACCCACTTCCCCTACGTAACAAGGTTTGTACCCCGGTAAAGCCGAGTGCACTCCCTCACGAAATAGGTTTTCATGGTTTCTACTTTTTGGTAAGGCTATGTCTCAATTGTTTATATTAGCGAGAAATCATGTCAATTTATTATCTATCACGTTTTAAGTGAACTAAAGCGGTGAACTACGATAATTGTAATTGACACGGTCGAAATACTCGATCAAATGGTAATGCATGTTTTAGTTATGGCGATTTAGCGATGCATGCAACATATAAATAAAATGCAAAGCATAAATTAAATCCTAGTATGGCCTTCCTAAAAAAGTAAATCTAATTAACTATTACATATTCGGAAACCAACTCCTTTGGTCCCTTGAACTTCGATCTTGCCACGCATATCAAGGCAATTATTTCTTTAATGGATCGCCTTCTTGAGTGGCACCGTCTTCAAGGAACTCCGGAATAAATAAATTACATAACAAATTACATAATTTCCTATTATACATTTGTAATTAAAAATAAAATAAATCTATTAAATTACAAAACGGTGATACGAGATCACAATAAATTACAACCGAATCGATATTCTCATACATTTCGGGTAATACCAATTAAAACTAAGGCCATACTAAGTAAAATTACATAATTCAAAAATTACATGAAATTAAAATATGACAATCATAAATAAAATGCAGCATTATAATATGTATAAAAATGCCTAATTTTATGCTAAATCGCCTTTAAAAAGCCAATATCGTATATTAATCGGTTTTTACGGATTTGCGTGATTTAACCTTTTAAAATCACAATAATTACATAAATTCATATTTATGTACAAGTTAATTACCCTAACCAACTTAGGACTCAAACTTAGTATCCACTAACATATTGACAATAATTAACTTATATTTCTTAATATTGTTCATAAATGGACTCCAAAAAAAAAACAATATTATGTCATAAACTTCAAATTAAATCATAAAATTTAAAATAAATTTGAAATTTGAAATTTTAAAATTATGAACATTCTGGAAAAATACCATGACACTCATAATGTTCAAAAACTTAGGTTAAAAATTTCGAAATTTATCTAGAAAAACAATGTTGCGGTTTATCTGATTTATCAATTATAATCATAAAAATATGAGAAAAATTATTTTTCTTAACTTTTCACGTTTAGATATTAAATATATGATAAAATGTAACATGTGACGTTTTTCCTTAGTCATGAAGTATGTTTTAGCATTTTTACTAATTAAAGTCAGTATTTATGTGATTTTTCATCAAAAATTCATAAATCATGCATAAATACTTCATTATAGCCAAATAGTTTACACACATCTTTTAATATTGTATGTGACAACATACTAAATTTCTATGACCAGATTCGAAATATAACTCATATTAACCTATTTTCTCATTTAAATTCGAATTTAACATGAAAAATCCATATTTCGAGCATAACAACTCATAAAATTATGAAAATTTACAGGTCATCAGTATATAATATATGTGAAAACATATCCAAAAAGCACTGGAAAAATCGAAGTTTAGCTATTTTTTCGTCCAAAAATGACATTTTTATCATAAAAGTCACATTTTAATGCCATTATAATATAAAATGAACAATAAAATCCATAAATTAAACCAAAATATCCTAAAATATTTTAGGACCATAAACTTTAACATGCATAATAAATTTCGTGATATATCATAATAAACACAAATTTATAAGTTTCGTTTGCTAATCTTATAACTCGGAAAAACAATAACCGATTTGCATGCAAACAACCTAAACTCTGATACCGCTTGTTGGAAAATATTAATCTCATTCATTTAACATATTCATATATGTGAGAAATTATTTAATCATAAAATAATTACAAATCTTATGCATGCAAACATAAATAAATATAGAGAAGAAATCGATTTCCTTACTATAATATTTCGGATCAAAGGGCACAAATGAGTTCTCCTACTCACTTATTCTTGAGCTTTCTTAATATGGATGAACAAAGATTCAAAGATAGAATCTCTCCCAAAAATTAATACCCAAGATAACCCCTTAGTAGATTAATATTATTAGATTTAGAAGAATATTAATCTTACTAAAAATGACCCCAAAATTATTTTGGTCTCTTGCTTTTTCGGTCAAGAGAGGAGAAAGGAAGGAGTAATATTTTCTCTCTAAAAATTTCTTTAAGTTTTTAGATGTTATGAATGAATGAATTATTTCTTCTCAAGAGTAGTGTATGTACCAAAATAAGACAAACCCTTTGCTTGTGTAGGTTGGAAAAACCGGGTAGGGGAGGGAGAAAAGGCCAATGCATGATCCTCTATTCTTCCCAAGAAAAGACTAGGCTTCCATGGCTAGGAGACTAGGTTATAATTGTGTTTTCCACTAAAAATATTTAACACAATATAAACCTTATACTCCCTCCAATTTTCGGCACATATGACATAAAATGGAAGGTCCATTTTATTTTGTCATTTGTCAATTGTAACATATGTGACATGTTACTTGACTTATGAAATTGTAATGTATTTTTAACATATTAAAAATCAACATACTCATAAAATATGTCATATACAAAATCGACTAGTAATTCGTAATTACTTGTACCAAAACGGTTTATCAAATTATAAATTACAACGTCTTGTATTTATAATAAATTATTCATTCAATTTCAATTTCAATTGTTTCGTAAACAATAAATTTATCTAAGTAATAAAACAATTTGATCACTTAGACCGTATCTTATTTAATCGAATTACAATAAGATACGTCAATAATACTCACAAAATCGTCCGTCAATTTTAAGCAATTTAATTAACCCATATCAGCATACGATCAATTAAATAATCAATTAAGAGTGTTACCCTTTAGGTATGACCTAAGGGGATCAACTGATCACCACCGTCGCACGACAGTAATGTCAAACTCTAGTCAGCCAATCATTACCGATATGTGTGGACCAGTTGACTGTAAAATATTACATCCCACATGTATTCTTAAAATGAGATTTAAACATGTGATCATCATGATCGACAGTTGTGATCGCATTATTGTCGGAGGACACATATTTCAACAAAAAGAATCGACTCATTAGAATACTATAGTAGTTCTTGCCATGACCAGGCTATATAAATTTGCCAGAACTCTATAAGCGGTCATAAGGCCCGACAAAGTGTTCCCAACAGTCTGCCTATGTTATCGACTAGTCATCTCATATGACTCTATGGCACTTGAACTTGCCATCAATCGCATCACATTCTAGTCACTTCGAGACGTTACCTCATACAAGTGACTATGGGCGAATACCATGTTAATCCTGGTTCACTTTATCGGGGTTCAATATTATCTCTACAACCCATTTGGATGTAACAAAGTACAAGATGAGTTAATAATAACTCAAACGATAAATGTAGACATTTCATTTGAGTAGTCAATACCATATTACTACTATATGTCTTACAAGTGTGTTAACACTTGTTAATGCAATAAAAGTTTAACACACCATGTGTCCACGTGCTCAAACTTTTGAATTTTCAATTTCCTTTATTTTCATGTTGTCTTACACAGCATGAATCTCACCAAGCACATGTCTAATCATCAAACCAGACCTTGGATTTTTAAACTTGTAAGAAACTCTTGTGTTGTTATCACATAACCAACGATTTGGATAATGGTGGATAATCGAACTTGCACTAGTCAAGTGTTCCACCAACTCACAATGTACTAGGTATATGTTTTGTAGGATCTTGCAACAATTTGTCAAGATGATAAGCCTAGGACTTCTCACAAATCCTTGTGAATTAGAAAATACTAGTTATGTGTAACTTCTTACAACACAACATAGTATCCTTCTAAACTCTTATTTCTCTCTTAGCATAATTGCTTTAGGATCTTCATAAATCCTTACGTGTTTGGAAACTCCAGCATGTGTAACTTCTTATCACATAACTGAGTGTTCTTCCAAACCCTTGAACAACTCATTAGTTCTCCTCGAGAATTCATGACCATTCTTATATGGCTCACCAATAACTCATCATGCTTTAAGCATATGATTTATTTAGGACATGTGCATGATTATTCTAATAGGCGGAAACATTAGTGATCTCAATCATGTAGTCAACAGTTCTCAGGTTCAATGAATAACCATGACCTTCTCATGGTAATTCCATCTTCCTCGATATGAATAACCTACATGTCTTGTTGATTTGATGTGTGCATCTTAGTGCCAATCCAACATCTCATGTATAAATCGGATTCATCTTTGTCCATATTCATCCAGAATTGAAAACTTAAGTGCTATCTTTATCAAAGATAGTATATTCTCGTCATTCTCAATGAGTAATAAGTTGTAAAATTCATGGAGGATGATTACTCCCATTAAATCTCATGTCTGCATATGAAATTCTCAAACTCCCACTCAATTCCACATGTTTCGCATTTGACCACTCAATCGAAACATTTCATGAATTGAAATCATTTTGCTTTGCTAGATTGTTATGATAAAACCACATATGTTATCAACATATCCTTTCAAAATACCCATTTGGAAAGAGGTTTCGTTCTTTAACAATGGAAGGAGATTTTAATCTCTAACATATTCATTCCTAAAATGAAGCGAAGCAATGCCATTACTAAAAAGTAAAATTCACCATGGAGTTCATACGTCCCTCTCAAAATACTCATTTCGGAAGGAGGTACAACTTGTCCATTTTCATGAAGTTTAGCAATGACTCTAGCATGGTTAACCATTAACTTAGCTATTATAGGTGATACCATCGTTTAGTACCAAAATTAAATTTATAATTCCAAACTAAAACTATAGCTAGTGATAGTAAGGGTCGAACCACAGAGAGACTAGGTTGATTTTGTTTCCTATTTTTCAGTCTATAAAAGTAACAATTAATTGGGGGGTTTTGAGTTTGGTTGATTAATTGGCTAATTGCTAAAATGAATATTCTCAACAAGATGAAAAGGGGATCGGGAACTTCGGTTTACCATGGCAAAAGTCAGGTCAGTAAGGTAGCAGAGATCTTATAATACGGTCTCAGGGAATATAAGCTAACCTTTCGATCGATGCTCAATTAACCTTACGGACTATTTATTCCCTAGAATTTCTCAAAGCCTTCGCTCAAGGGAAATTCCTAACCTAATGATAATACAATTTACTAATCTTTCAATCTAGTAAAAAGGTTTATCAAAAGACAACAAGACCAATACAGAAGAATTCATACTACAAAACAATCCTTATTTCTACCATGGCTCACCTCGTTCCCAATCAAAGAAATTACCTACGCATAATTATAACTATACTAACTTCGAAATTGATAGCAAAGAATAGATTTGACATAATTGAATCGAACTAAAACAAAAGGGAAGAACTCAATTGCTGAAATTAAATTGATGAAAACAAGAATAGAAATAACAAGGAATTAAGGAAGAAAAGGAATTGCATAAAAGCTTACTAATTGAATTCAAGAACAAAGTATTGAAATCCAAGGTTTCCGTCTGCCAAGCTAGATCTAAAAACTGAGTTTTTCAATAATGAAAAGCATGACCTAAAAGTTGCTGCGTTCTACTGAGAAAAAGATACTGAAAGTTAATTACAAGTTGGGCTTTTAAAAGTCTAACACGAAGAAATAAGTATCAGCTCGAAAACTGGTCGATCGACCGGTCAGCGTGGTCGATCGACTGGTTAATGCAGAACAGTAGCGTCTGATGAGCTTCAGTGGTCAATCGACTTTACAGCATAGTCGATCGACCGGTTGTGCTGTGTAAAAACACTTCTTTTCTTCAAAAACAGCTCCTCACTCCAATGCACGCATCCCAAGGTGAGTGAGTACGACTCTCCTTCTTCTGGGCTTCCTTGAAATTGCCTCCGGAGGACGAATTAGGCTTGATTTAGCTTACTTCCACTCATTCCTACAATAAATCATAGAAAATGCAAAGTAAACCGTTTCGGGAGAAATAGTAGCCTTAAGCTAACAATTATGCATAGAAACACGTGCCAAAACCACAGATAAAGTGTATAGAATATGCACGTATCAAATCTCCCCAAACCAAACCTTGCTTGTCCCCAAGCAAGCACTATGACCCGTATAAAAACTAAATGGAGAGGAGTATATCTCAGAGCTAACTACAAGCCAATGCCAAACCGTTTAATGCACATAGTCAACTACTGCAAAGCTTAAATCAAGTGAACAAATTTATGCATATCATGGAATTTAATCGGGCGTTCGACCTTGCAAGACTCATACATTCGGACTCTCTCGGGCCACTCTTCTCTCAGCAAAGTAAATGGTAAGATTATATGTAAAAGAGAGAGAAGAAAAATACAGTCTCTCACCTAGACTGCGACCGACAAAACATCTATGCTTGACTAGCATGAATAATGATTCTAGCTACCGTACATACGCATAACCACCGTCAAGGACTATCACATGCCGAACTAATGCAAGATTTTGGGTATGTGAGATTAAGTGGGAAAGGAAGGGCAAAACAATTATGGGAAAAAGTGAAGGTAAGAGCCAAGCTAGTACCTATCCAACCATCAGAAATCGTATCCCGTTCTTCCAACTCAAAATAAAAACCATGCCCTTAGTGACTAGGCAACACAAAATCCCAAACAAACGCCTCCAATTCATGAGGTAAGCATATGAGGCGTGTTCTTATTCAACCAAAACCTTATTATTTTCAACTCTTTTTTTTTTCTTTCTTTCTGCCTGTTTCTTTTTCTTTTCTTTCATTTTCATTTTTTTCTTCCTTTTTTTTCTTTCATCCTCTGAACTGGTGGTCGATCGACCAGTGATGGCAGTCGATCGACCACCCTTGCACAGCCAGAGCTCTCTGCCCAGGTAAGTCCTTTTTTTTTTTTTCATTTCTTCTAAATTTCTTTCTTTCACTTCAAAAAGACACAGCCCCTTCACTTCTCATCAATACTCACTCCATCAGTACAAACGAACCAAAACTGCTTCTAATCCGACAAAAATTCCTCCACTACTTCCTAGCTTGGCACAATGGTAGGCTAAGTATGGGATGTAGTTGAGGGCAACTGGCAGTTATGGCTTATAGTGGATTTAATGGGGTAAAATGAGAAAAGGGGGATTGCAAAAGTTCTCAAAACATGCAATACCGACCACAAACCAATGCGTATAGGCAATAAGCAATCAAAATTCATACACGTGCAAAACATGAAATGAAGGGAGTACTACTCTCAATCCTAATTTAACCGGTCATGAATATCACCAGTTAGGGGCTCTATATCTCAGAAAGTATAAGTAGTTTGCCAAAAGTGATGAGTCAAGTCTAATTACCCGAAATGAATTCCATAACAAAATTTGAGAAATCACATTTAATTCTCGCTAAACAGCTGTGAAAAGGGCATGGAATGGCATATTTGACTAATAGTGCAAAATCATCATTAATAACTCCAATCCGACTCAACTATATGCAAAAGTAAACGTGATATTTTTGATTCTTTTTTGAATTTTCAAATTTTTTTTTTTTTTTTTTTTTTTAAATGAATGAATGAAAACAAATGCAAACAGAGATGCACTAAACATGTGACTGAAATGCAATAAAAACAAATGCAGATGCAAAACAAAAGGCATATGCAAATACCCTCCCCAAACCAAAACGCACAATGCCCTCATTGTGCTCAGCAGCAAATCACCAGCAGAAAAATGGGAGAATAAAAGCATAAGAAAATAAAAGGAAGCTAATAAAGAAAGGAAGAATCTCACAAAATACGACCTTCCCAAACCAGCCAAAAACGGGGAGGTCACCAGCATCTAATCTCCACCATCGTAGTCAGAGTCACTGTCCTCTCCAGACCCCGAGTCGCTCCCCTCGTCCGCCTCAGCAGCAACGGCAGTGGCTCTCCTGGAAGTGGAGGCACCAGCAGTAGTAGTGGGAGGGGGTCTCCTGGCAGGCTGAGGGTAGCCGCCCACAGGAGGGACAAAGTAGGAAGGGTGAGTCCAGTCACCCTGTGGGAGCATCCCTCCCCTGGCTAACTCCTCGTAAACCGGGTAGAGGGCTAGAGCCGTGTCTAGCCTATGCTCGTTGAAACTCCTGCACAAATCACCCAATACACGTGACATTGCCCTCTGGTCCATGACCGGAGGGACAACCAAGGGAGTAGGTGGTCGAAAAGTGGCCGGGTAGCCAGTGGGAGCAGGAGTGGAGGAAGAGGGTGCTGTCCAGTGGAGGCACGAGCTCTCCTCGAAGTGCTAGCAATAGCAGTGGCCGCCCGCAGAGGAAGCCTGTAACTAGGTAAGGGCGGCCGAGCTGCCCTCTCAACAGTGGTAAGGGGCAGGACAGGAGGATAGCCAGTGACAAGAATGCGGTCACAGATGAAAGAATCTATCTTCCACCGCATCTGTCTATCAACCCAATAGACAGCCCTCGCGTAAGGAAGGTCCATGAAACGTAGGTCAGGGTCGATGGGGTCCTCCTGTCGGGGGAAAAGTAAAACAAGGCGGTTGGCGATACGTGTCACCAATTCGCCACAAGCAATGGTGGTCAGTGCACTCACCGTGATCGAAAGTGAGCGGCAGTCAAGTAGGCAATGTTATATATACGGGCTGTCCGACTGTCAACGTTCAGATAGCCCGCCAAGATCGAAAGCTCAATATTATTCACATTATTAGAGTCTTTACGGCCAAAAATGGTATTACCCATTAGTCGCAGAAAATAACGAAGAGGGGGCAAATGGACGGAAGTGCCCGTCCTTTTTTACCCGTAAAAGTCACTGATACAAGACCACAGGACTCGATGAGTATCAGAGGTGTCCGAGGTTCTGCCCTCGAAATAAAGACCCGAAAACCCGCAAAATCACCCAACGTCGAGAGAGTAGTTGACATTGAAAAGTCGAAAGGAAATGCAAGGGTTGGTCTTATTAGCCAAGAAAGCTTTCGAGTCAAAAGCATAAGACGAAAAGAATTCAAGGGTCAAAACATAATACGTGAACTCAACCATGTCCACTAAACCTGTCATACCCGTCCCATTTAGCAGGGACACAACCGACTCATAACAGCCTAATTTCTCCAAAGTATCTTTATGGAGAAATCGGGTAGCTGTAACCTTCATCTTCGAAACAAAAAGAGAAAATTTAGCACGTTGCGTAGAATTAGCAAAGATAACCTGCGAATAGTCAGGTAGACTATCCGTGGTAGCTTCTATCAGCAGTGGCGGTCCTCGTGGCCGCTTGGCAGCGCCTTGGCTTGATTGACCCTCGTACATGTGCTCCTTTCCTTTCGTCATCTTTGTTACCTGCAAACAACTCATTAGCAACAAGAATTCCCAAACAATGTGAATTTAAGGAAACCCGCATCAAAATCAGAACTGAAATGCAAATTAGGGTTTCGAAAAAATTGGGGGAAACGGCTTTAAACACATCCTAGCTGCTTATTTGCTTTGAAAATCAAGGGGGAAAGGGTAGAATAAGCGATTAAAGCATAGAAAAGACAAGAAATCAGTCCCAAAAATCGATTTCCCCAAATCGATTTTTCCATCTCAAATGCATATAACTCGAAAATTTCGCATAGAAACCACAATAAAATCGAAAATAGAGCATGAAAATGAGATTAGAGACATACCTTGAAGATTTCCTTGAAGATTAAAGCAAGAAAGGAAGAGATTAAGACGAAATTTGCAGAGAAATCGCGAAAAAGGGAGAGAAATAGGGTTTGCTTATGATTTTCTGATTTTGGGAAAGTGAAAGAATAAAAGAATAAAGGATGAAGACTTCCCTTATTAGCTGCATTCTGAACCCGCGAACTGGTCGATCGACCAATTGATTTGGTCGATCGACTGGTTTTCCATTTTCACGGCTTCTGGACTTCCCTTGGTGGTCGATCGACTATATGACCCAGTCGATCGACCACTCCGCTATACACAGTAGCCTCTGTTCCTCCCCTGCAGTCGATCGACTTACTCACTTAGTCGATCGACTGCTATCGCTGGCAATTAGACTTTAATTCGTCAAAAATTCATTTTGCCATCATAACTTCCTGTCTTTCTCTCGCAAATATCCAGTAAACCATCTACGCACTTTGCATAAAATAAATTCCTGCAAAAATTATCAAAGGCGCGCAAGTTTTCCAAACCAAGAAATTGCAAATTAAAAGAAATTAAAGAAAACAAAAACAAAAAACTCAAAATGCAAATTAAATGAAATAACAAAATAAAATTCCTAAATTACAAATAATTACAACCTGGGTTGCCTCCCAGTTAGCGCTGGTTTAAGAGGTCCCGCACGACCTTTTTACCTCAATTTGCATCATCTGATAACGGGTCGAAGTACAAAACCTCGACTTTCCCAACATATGCATCTGATCCGTGATAATGCTTCACATATTGGCCATTAACCTTGAACCTTTCTCCAGCAGAGGTCTCCAATTCAACTGATCCGAACTTTGTAATCTTTGTGACCGTATAGGGGGCGGTCCACCTGGATTTGACTTACCGGAAATAGACGGATACGAGCGTTAAAAAGAAGTACCTTATCGCCAATATGGAACTCGCGCTTGATGATTCTCTTGTCGTGCCAGCGCTTTGTTTTCTCCTTGTAGATCCTTACATTGTCATAGGCCAGCAGCCTAAATTCCTCTAGCTCATTCAGCTGTGTCATGCGTTTCTCACGAGAGAGGTTAGGATCCAAATTCAAATCACAAATAGCCCACCAAGACTTACGCTCTAACTCAATAGGCAAATGACAAGTCTTACCATAAATCAATCGGTATGGTGACATCCCGATTGGCGTTTTAAACGCGGTTCTATAAGCTCATAAGACATCATCTAACTTAAGACTCCAATCTTTCCGTGATTTAGAAACAACTTTAGCTAAGACTTCTTTCAATTCTCTGTTAGAAACCTCAACTTGACCACTAGTTTGGGGATGATACCCCAAACCTCTACGATGTTGGACACCGAATTTAGTCAATAAAGCACTATATTGTTTCTCTTTAAAATGCATTCCCCCATCGCTAATGACAACCCGAGGGACACCAAAACGAGCGAAAATAATCTTTTTAAACAGTTTAATCACGGCCTTTGCATCGCAATGGGGGGTAGCAATAGCTTCCACCCATTTGGATACATAATCTACAGCTACGAGGATATATTTATTACCTTGACTGCTCGGAAAAGGTCCTTGATAATCAATGCCCCAGACATCGAAAATCTCAACCTCAAGAATGCCTACCTGTGGCATCTCATGTCTCTTGGAAATATTCCCCTATCTTTGACAAGCATCGCACTCAAAGAACAAAATTGCGACAATGCGCATGCAAAGTTGGCCAATAGAAACCAGATTGGAGTACCTTAGCTACAGTCCTGGACGGACCGTGATGACCACCATAAGCAGAAGAGTGGCAAGCCTCTAGGATATCCTTCACCTCCCACTGAGGTACGCATCTCCGGATGAGACCGTCTGCGCATTCCTTGAAAACATAAGGATCATCCCAAAAATATTGTCTAGCATCATAGGCAAACCGCTTCTTCTGCTGCCATGATAGCTCGGGTGGTATCCTACCTGTCACAGCAAAGTTAGCAAAATCAGCAAACCACGGAGGTGGATAAGACCCTGAAGTAGTAATAGCTAAAAGACTCTCATCAGGAAAATAATCATTAATAGGTAACGAATCCTCCTTTTCTGTCAGCTGCAGACGAGATAGGTGGTCAGCTACCACATTCTCTGCTCCTTTCTTATCTTTGATCTCCAAATCAAACTCCTGCAAAAGGAGTATCCACCTCAAAAGCCTCGGCTTCGCATCTTTCTTAATAAAGAGAGTCTTCAACGCTGCATGGTCAGTATAAACAATAACCTTAGAACCTAACAAGTAAGACCGAAATTTGTCTAAGGCAAAAACAACAGCTAGAAACTCTTTCTCGGTGGTAAAATAATTGACTTGAGCCTCATCCAGAGTTTGGCTCGCATAGTATATGGCATTCAAAGCTTTATTCTTTCATTTGTCCCAAGAATCGCATCGATCGCATAATCGCGGCATCACACATGATCTCAAATGGGAGGTCCCAATCGGTATTTGAATGATTGGCGCAGAAACTAGGGCCTCCTTTAACCTGTTAAAAGCGACAAGGCACTCATCAGTAAATTCAAAGACAACATCCTTAAGGAGCAATTGTGTAAGTGGTTTAGCAATTTTTGAAAAATCCTTAATGAAACGCCGGTAAAAACCAGCGTGACCAAGGAAACTCCTCACTCCTTTAACATTCACGGGAGGAGGTAATTGCTCAATCACCTGCACCTTTGCCTTATCAACATATATACCTTTATCAGAAATCAGATGCCCTAACACAACTCCCTCATTGACCATAAACTGACACTTTTCCCAGTTTAAAACAAGATTAACATCTATACAACGCTGCATGACTTTATCAAGGTTAGCTAAACAACGATCAAAGTCACTACCATAAACTGAGAAATCATCCATGAATACTTCCATATTATTCTCTATATAATCAGAAAAAATCCCCATCATGCACCTCTGAAAGGTAGCAGGGGCGTTACACAATCCCAAAGGCATTCTACGATATGCAAAAACACCCTGTGGACAGGTAAAAGTGGTCTTACTCTGATCGTCCGGATGAATAGGGATCTGAAAGAACCCTGAATATCCGTCTAGAAAACAGAAAAATTTGTTAAAAGCAAGTCTTTCAGTCATTTGGTCAACAAAAGGGAGGGGGAAGTGGTCTTTCTTGGTGGCGGCATTTAACTGTCTATAATCAATGCACATCCGCCACCCTGTCACTACTCGAGTTGGTATTAATTCATTTTTCTCATTTTTAACCACGGTAGTCCCTCCTTTCTTCGGGACTACCTGAACTGGGCTAACCCACTTGGAGTTGCCAACTGTATAAATAATACCTGCATCGAGTAGTTTCATCACCTCAGCCATAACAACTTCCTGCATCTTTGGGTTCAACTTGCGTTGACCCGTCCTGTAAGGCTTGTGGCCTTCTTCCAACTCTATCCTGTGTAGACAAACATCGGGTGATGCCCTTAATGTCATCCAAAGAGTAACCCAACCTTCCTGTTTTTCTTAAGCACACACATCAAAGCGGATAACTGGTCATCATTAAGCTTAGAGCTAACAATAGTGGGTCTTGCTCCGTATCATCTAGAAAAACATACTTAAGATTAGGGGGAAGTGGCTTACGCTCCAAGCACTTTTACTCTCTGACAAAGATAGACAGAATCGGCTTCAATGGTGTAGCAAGTGTTTACCAAGTTCTCGTTGGCCAAGCTCAAGAGCATCTCATCTTCTTCCTCATTGAGCTCGTAGCTCTCCATTGAGGCTACCAAAGCATCCGGCCCCTCAAAGATTCTCCACTTTGTATTACTCGCACACACACCTAAACGGGTTAGATCGGCTAAGGGATCCTTGGTTAAGGATTCCCTCTAATTACAAGTAATGACCCATCAACAATATCAATGGAATAACACGTATCCTTATCGCGAGGTTCGATCGCCTTATGAGCAAGATCGAACTCAATGGTGTCATCCCCTACCTCTAAGGTGATGGTTCCGCATTTGACATCTATTACAGCCCCATTTGTATGTAAAAACGGTCGCCTAAAATAATAGGTATCCGACTGTCCTCTCGCAATGTCCAAAACAACGAAATCGACAGAATAAAAAACTTACCCACTCGAACGGGTACATCCTCTAGAACACCTATAGGTCTCAGAGTCGATCTATTTGCCATTTGAACGGTAATATCGGTCACCTTAAGTCTACCAATGTTTAACCTTTCGCAAACGGAATACGGCATGACACCGACATCTTTGGCCCCTAAGTCACAAAGGGCCTTTCCAATTACGTGGTTACCTATAGTGCAAGGAATTGAAAAACTACCCGGGTCTTTTAATTTAGGTGGCACATTAATTTGCGAAAGAGCATTACACTCTTCCACAAAAGCAACATTACCATCATCACGAAAATTTCTCTTACGATTTAAAATATCTTTCATAAATTTAGCGTAAGAGGGTACCTGGGTAATTAGATCAGTGAAAGGGACCGTTACCTCGAGATTCTGGACCATCTCCAGAAACTTACCGAACTTACGCTCCAGCTTAGTAGCCTTCAAACGCTCCGGATACGGGACTGCAACACTGGCCGTAGGATCAGTAACCTTCGGCTTCCGTAGGTTTAAAACCCCCGTCAAATCATCAATGAGTGAAGAATCATGCGAACTAGTTGATGGATTTGCATCCTACTCTGGAGTTCCAGTCGATCGACTGATATGAGTGGTCGATCGACCCACTTGGCTAGGCGTGAACAGTTCCTGGCCAGAATTGAGTTCGTCAGGTGATCCAGTCGATCGACTGGTGATGTTGGTCGATCGACTGACTGTGCTGGGTGTGAATAGTTTCTGACCAGAAACTATTTTATCTGACGCTTCAGTCAATCGACTGACATTGTTGGTCGATCGACCAGGAGTACTGGCAATTGAGCTCGTTTTTGCACCAGAATTTAAACGAGCTTCTTCATCATTTCCCGAGTCTTCCTTTGGCTTGTCGGGACTTTCATAAGAGAGGCCACTCCTGAGATTAATGGCGTTAATCGTTTCAATCGGCCCTTCACATTTTCTTGAAGAATTAGCAGCTTGCTTAGCCTTTATATTCTCCAATTGCTTCACAAAATTCTTTGAGGACTCAATCCCGGCTGCTTCCATATTCGCCACTTGAACCAAAAGTAGTTGGACCATTTCCTCAACTTCTGGGTCTCATCTGAGTTTTGAACAGGTATTTCTACTTTCTCCTTGGAAGCTTCAGAAATCTCAAGCTTCTCGAGACGGGTAGAAATAGAAGTTATAAGTGTCACCACGGCACTCATTTCATCACTTTGCTTTCGGGACTTTCCACGGAACTTCCAAACTCAGCTCTATGGACTGCCATCTCCTCAATAGTGTTCCAACCTTTACTTTGACCGATATTGTTTTGGAACCTGCCATTAGCAGCTGCATCCAGGATGACCTTGTAATCATCATATAGCGCATTATAAAATAGGTTGCAAAGATACCATTGCTGGAAACCATGGTGAGGGACAGCTCGGACCAAACTTTTGAAACGTCCCCATGCTTCGCAAAAATCCTCATCCGCTCCTTGCTGGAAACTTGTGATTTTACTTCTCAAGGCGTCAGTCTTTGAAAGTGGGAAGTACTTCTTGTAGAAGGCCAATGCTAGAGATGTCCAGTCCGTGACTCCAGCTGCTACCCTATCAAGGTAGCGGTACCAATCTCGCGCTGAATCCTTCAAGGAGTATAAGAACATCAACCCCTTTACTTCATCCCGAGTCACCCCGGTGGTATAGGTATGGAACAGCAGATGAGTCCGTGAAAATCTCCATATGCTTCAAGGGGTCCTCATCTGGTAAACCAACAAATTGATTTCGCTCCACTAAATCGATATAAGAGGAACGAAATTCAAAGTTACCCGTAGTAGGGGTAGGTGGCGGTGCCCCTTTGGAAGATGGTGTTCCTTTGGCTGTAGATTGTCATATATTGTAGCCATAATTGCCAAAATGAGAGTACTCAAGTCTTCCTCTCAAAAACCTGTCTTCTAACTGTGCAAAAGCAAAACTAGAAGCAAAGGTAAGCAACGGCCTCAAGGAACCAAAGTTCCTTGAGACAAGAAAAATAAACTAAAATAAAGCAAATGTAAGAATTAGACCGTCTCCCGCAAGAAGCAACGGCGCCAAAATTTGATACCGTCGTTTAGTACCAAAATTAAATTTATAATTCCAAACTAAAACTATAGCTAGTGATAGTAAGGGTCGAACCACAGAGAGACAAGGTTGATTTTGTTTGCTATTTTTCAGTCTATAAAAGTAACAATTAATTGGGGGGTTTTGAGTTTGGTTGATTAATTGGCTAATTGCTAAAATGAATATTCTCAACAAGATGAAAAGGGGATCGGGAACTTCGGTTTACCATGGCAAAAGTCAGGTCGAGAAGGTAGCGAGAGGTCTTATAATACGGTCTCGGGGAATATAAGCTAACCTTTCGATCGATGCTCAATTAACCTTACGGTCTATTTATTCCCTAGAATTTCTCAAAGCCTTCGCTCAAGGGAAATTCCTAATATAATGATAATACAATTTACTAATCTTTCAATCTAGTAAAAGGTTTATCAAAAGACAACAAGACCAATACAGAAGAATTCATACTACAAAACAATCCTTATTTCTACCATGGCTCACCTCGTTCCCAATCAAAGAAATTACCTACGCATAATTATAACTATACTAACTTCAAAATTGATAGCAAAGAATAGATTTGACATAATTGAATCGAACTAAAACAAAAGGGAAGAACTCAATTGCTGAACTTAAATTGATGAAAACAAGAATCGAAATAACAAGGAATTAAGGAAGAAAAGGAATTGCATAAAAGCTTACTAATTGAATTCAAGAACAAAGTATTGAAATCCAAGGTTTCCGTCTGCCAAGCTAGATCTAAAAACTGAGTTTTTCAATAATGAAAAGCATGACCTAAAAGTTTCTGCGTTCTACTGATAAAAAGATACTGAAAGTTAATTACAAGTTGGGCTTTTAAAAGTCTAACACGAAGAAATAAGTATCACTGAAAATCGGTCGATCGGCCGGTCGGCGTGGTCGATCGATCGGTTAATGCGAAACGTAACGATAGCGTCGATGAGCTTGGTGGTCGATCGACTTTACAGCATAGTCGATCGACCGGTTGTGCTGTGTAAAAACACTTCTTTTCTTCAAAAACAGCTCCTCACTCCAATGCACGCATCCCAAGGTGAGTGAGTACGACTCTCGTTCTTCTGGGCTTCCTTGAAATTGCCTCCGGAGGACGAATTAGGCTTGATTTATCTTACTTCCACTCATTCCTACAATAAATCATAGAAAATGCAAATTAAACCGTTTCGGGAGAAATAGTAGCCTTAAGCTAACAATTATGCATAGAAACACGTGCCAAAACCACAGATAAAGTGTATAGAATATGCACGTATCAATAGGCATCGATATGTCTTTCTATGCAACTCTTAATCATAAATCTCATTTATATTCAAGGATGCATTTCGTTTCATTGGGCTCTTAAGTAAACATTAACGTGCAATCTTTATGTTAAGTCTTTTCATTAGTCATATTCTTATAAGTACTTTCTTTTGGTCTCCTCACGTAGTTTCCTTAAGAACATCTTCTTTTGGTTTCCTCACGTAGTTACCTTAAGAACATCTTCTTTTGGTTTCTTCACATGGATCCCATCTATACATCATTAGAAATGTACACAAAATTTATTTATTTTAATATAGATCTCATCTAGTTAAGGTGTATACATCATTACAAAATATTGAAATATAGATCTCGTCCATACAAGGTATACAAATCATCTTTGTGTCTGAATATTACTCCCACTCTATCTTTAGAATAATTACACTAAATATTTTCAAAAGATAGCTTTTGAGACACAAAAGATGTTTTGGTGAAGAAGGAGAGATATGACATAGATAAATAGACTTATTAATAAAGATTTAATAGGTGTATGTAGGTTATTAAGTTTCCCTTAATCGAGTTCATCAACTCAATATCACTTTATAATTGATCATACACAAACTTTAAGTTTATGGACATATAATGAATATATCATTATAATTGTCTATTGGATCAATTTCAAGTAGATATTCATAGGTTTCTATGTCAAGCATATAAAGATGAAATTTAGAACAATTAAAATACGATAAACGTAGTGACTTGGGTTGCAAACCAAGTCACTATTAATCCAAAATTACAACTATTGTTCAAAGGATTAAAACAAACTTCCATGTCAAACAAGGAAATTGAAATAGTTCTAGAAATTCAAAAACAACATGATAATAAAGACAACAAATAAAACCAAGCTTCATGGGTGGCTACTCCTAGCTCCCTCACGATCTCTCAAGCTTGCTTTTCCTTGCCCTTGTTGTTCCTTGGAGGAGGCCTTAATTACAATAAAAAGGGGATACATTATCACAACTTATATCAAAATACTAAAGTTGAATTAGAAACATAAAAGAAGGGATAGTCATATACCTACTGGAGTGATCTTTCCAGACTTGATGTCACCAAGATATTTGGAACAATTCCTCTTCCAATGTCCAATGCCATTACAATAATGGCACTTGTCAAGAGGACTCTTCTTGGTTTTGGAAGTGCTAGCTTCAAAAGTTTTAGCCTTGGTTTTCATAGGAGTTTGCCTCTTGCCCTTTTTACTACTCTTCTTGAAGGTTCCCTTGCTCTTATTGCTTATATTGAGCACATCCTTAGAGGAGCTAGCATTTAGCCCCATGTCCCTTTCGGCTTGCACAAGTAACTTGTGCAACTCTTCAAGGGATACATCCTTATCTTGCATGTTGAAATTCACCCGGAATTGCACATATGCTTTGACTTTGCTTAAGGAATGAAGAATTCTATCAACGATGAGTTCTTTGGGAATTTCAACCTTTTGAATCTTCAAAGTCTCGACATGCTCCAACAATTTGAGCACATGAGGACTAACCTTTTGGCCCTCTTTGAAGTCGAGATCAAAGAATGCCGAGGCTGCCTCATATTGGACGATCCTCGGTGATTGTGAAAACATTGTCACAAGCTTAGAGTAGATTTGATAGGCGGTGCCCATTTTAAAGGCTCTCCTTTGGAGATCCGCCTCCATAGCAAAAATCAACCCATTTTTGATTGTGGCGGACTCTTTGTGGTAAGCCTCATATGCTTCTCTAGTGGCGGCACTCGACCTAGCATTAGGTTCGGGTGGAGAGGCCTCAATGAGGTAACGAAGCTTGTCGTCACCTTGAGCGGCTAATTTGAGTTGGGCATCCCAATCGATAAAATTTGACCATTCTTTTCAATTTTACATCGATCCATAAAGGATCGGAGCCATGAAACGTTAGTGAGAGAGTTTGCGTTGGTGTTTGGTGCGGCCATAGGTTATGAGTAATAAAAGCGGTCTATAAAACAAAAATAGAAGGAATAAAACATTTATCGTTATAATAATAAAACTTGTAAATTATTTAAACAAGTTTTATAGCATTTATCTAGTGACCTCTACCCAACTAAGATAAATGATCCTGAGATCCAAATTCATATTAACTCGGGCACGGTGAGCCGAATCATCCCTTATCAATATAACTCGGTGGATTAACTCTTTAATCGATTCTACTTTTAGAACTCTCGGTCGATAAAATTACTCTAATATTTATCTTCAGCCCGGAACACGTGCGACTACGGTCACGAATACTTCCGTTGAGCTCAATCCAAATTTCGATGTAATAACATTTTACCACCCCACTTCGCCAATGTAACAAGGTTTGTATTACGGTGAAGCCGGCTCAACTCCCTTATGAAATTGGTACTTCATGGGTTCTACTATTTGGTAAGGCTATTTCTCAATTATTAATTTAGTGAGAGGTCATGCCAATTTATTATCTATCACGTTTTAAGTGAACTAAAGCGGTGAACTACGATAATTATAATTGACATGGTCGAAGACTCGATTAAATAAAATGCATGTTTAGTTATGGCGATTTAGCGATGCATGCAAACATATAAAGAAAATGCAAAGCATATATATAAAGTCCTAGTATGGCCTTCCTAAAATAGTAAATCTAATAAACTATTACAAATTTGGAAACCAACTCCTTTGGTCCCTTGAACTTCGGTCTTGGCATGCATCTGGAGGTAACACCGTCATCATGGAAACTCCGGGAAAATTACAAATAATAAGTAAAATTACATAATTTCCTATTATACATTTGTAATAAAAATAAATCTATTAAATTACAAAACGGTGATATGAGATCACAATAATTACAACCGAATCGATATTCCCATGCATTTCGGGTAATATCAATTAAAACTAAGGCCATACTAAGTAAAATTACATAATTCAAAAATTATATAAATCAAAAATATGACAATCATAAATAAAACTCAGCATTAAAATATGTATGAACATGCTTGATTTTATGCCAAATCGCCTTTTAAGAGCCTGTAATACACCGTATTTTATATAATCAATTAAACGGATATTATTATATATTAATTATTATACATTTATATTACTAATTATGTCGGGTTAATAGTTGAGTCGATAATTACATTAAGCTATCGTAAGTTAATTGAGACGGGTTTATATGGAATTCGAAATGTGAGCTAACCCATTTAAGTGGGCCCAATAACATGTTCAGCCCAATTAACCCTAAACCCTAACCCTAATTATAACCTAAACACTACCCAAACCCTTCCCTCAACCCGCCTCCCTCACGCTCTCCTCCTTTCATCGGCTCCAACTTCAATCTTCACGCTTAGAGAGAGAGAGAGGAGTGTGGGTGTTGGCGGCACAAAGCGAGGATGAGCTAGGGGCTTTTGTCGACAACCGTGGGTGGCCCTGGTGGCGGTAGTGGCGGCAGAAAAAGGTAAGAGCAACCCATCTCCTCTGTTTTCGCATTGATGCGGGTTTTTGGGTGTTGTTTCGTGTCTTAGGGGGGGATCTTTGGTAGTTGTTGGCGGGGTAAGGGAATAGTGTGGTAAGGGTCGAGTGTGGTGGTGGTTGTTGAGGTGGTTTTAGGCGGTGGTGGTGGCTGTGAAAGGCGGCGGCGACTTGGGGGGGGTAGCAACGGGGTTTAGCGGGGGTTTTCGAGACGGGTTTAAAATGGCTAGGTTTGGGGTGGCGCCACCGTGGACTAGGGGGAGGTCGAGACGGCGGTGCCACCGTGTATGCAGGTTCGTGGGGTGACGGCGAGTAGGGTTTGTGGTGGTTTGGCGGGGGTAAGGTAATGGTTGCGGTGGTGGTAAGGAGAGAACGAGGGGAGTGGTTGGTGAGGCTCGTCGGTGAACCAGGCCAAATGACGGCCCTGGTTCGACTTGGCGGATCAATCGACGAGCTTGGGGTCGGTGGTTGGTGGTGGGGTCGAAGTGGGGAGCATGGCTGGTGGTTGTCACGGTGGTAAGGTGGCGCGTGGGAGTCGGGAAACGGGTTGGAAGTCGTGGGTTGGATCGTGTTGTTTAGTAGATTTTGATTTGTTTTCCTTATTATTTAAGTTATCGTATTTAGTTAATTAATTTAACTCCCGAGTTATTTAAAATGTTTACAGACGGTTTTGAGTCGGGATTGTTAGAGTTGTTCAAATGCTTGATTCGTTTCATCGTATAATTCGTTTAATCCTCTAATTATCGTTTTGGTTTAAGTTCAGAGTTATTTAAAATAAAATAATAATTAATATTAATTAATTAATTAAAGACGGGTTTCGAGTCGGGTTTGTTAAAAGAGAAAAGTTACTATATCGGGAAAGTTTCCATTTTAAGAAATTCTATTTTTAGTAACTTCTATTTTGGGAACGGGAATAGTTAAGTGATTGTTTATCATTTAATTATCTTTCGGAGGGCGAGTTGTTGTGGAATATTCTTTGGACACCCGACCATTTGACTGCAAAGATCTTGAGGTAGGGAAATACACTTGACTTATTATCGTTGTTGTTGAATTGTGTTGACTTGATTCATGGTTGTTGATTTACGTTATGATTCATATACGGGAAGGTGATTGACTGAATTGATCGTATTGAGTATGATATCACAACATCGGGTAACCGGCATGATTTTATGATTTATCAGTTCAATGATATATATATATTGTGTTGCATTAATTTCTTTTGAGCATTCATATGCATTGGAGATGGAGGATGTTGTGGTGATGTGGTGTGGTGATGATGATGTTGTGATAAGGCCCAGGCGGGTTCTGCAGGACTTGCCCGGGTGTCCTGTGCGAGTGGCAGATTGGGTACGGTCGATATATATAGTCTAGGGGATCGGTATGGTGGGCGTTCGGGTTATGAGTTATGAGACTGGTTATGAGATATGAGTTGAGATGGAGATGGAGGTGACGGAGGAGCATGCATATCATATTTTTTTGTTGTTTCATTGTTTTCCCTACTCAACCTCGTGGTTGACCCTGTGTATTCGTGAACACCTGTGATGACCCAATTATTGGCGAGCAGACTTGACAGGTTTAAGAGATAGAACGGGAGCTTGGTGGGCGTGAGACACTGGATCAGAAGACTTAGTAGCTAGATCATCATCTAGAAGACTTCACTTTTATTTATGTTAGTTCTTTGTAATTTGACGTAAAAGAGGTTTTGTAATATTTAAGTTAAAGTAATTATATAATTTTGCCTTGGAGTTTAATTTGTTATTCACTACCTCGGGAAACCGAGATGGTAACAGTCCGGTTTATTAGGGAATGTCTTGCTAAAGGCTCCTTCATAAACCGGGGTGTTACAAAGTGGTATCAGAGCGAACGATCCTCAGGCCTAAACCAATGAATCCAGTGAACATAGGAAGAGTCTAAATAAAATGAACCCCGGGATAGAACTGTTAGGAGCCCACTAAGGTAAGGGATGAGTTAGGGGCCCCCTCACACCGAACCAGTGGCCCTCTCAGTTTGACCCGGAAACCCTGAGTGTATATGAGAGAAAGGGTAGAAAAGTTGCATAAGGTTGAGCATGAAATTCATATATCGTTGCCTAAGTGTTAACTGATTGATACATTGATTATTGCATAAAAGAGTTGATGCATACCTTGAGACCCATATATTCTAACCATTCTGCAGGACAACGCTACGGTAAGTATTTTGTATGAATGATGACGTGATCATATGATGCTATGGAGATGAGAAATAAAATTCTCGTGTTCAGGTTGATAATCAATGAAGTGTTGGATTGTGGTAGTCGTGAGCGTGAAAATAATTGCGAGTCGATGATATTTACCTAGGTGGATGTTGAATGATGTGCTGATAGTACTATTATGGCTAGTGATATGCGGTTATGTGATCCCAAAGCCATGCTAGTATAGTCTTGTGATAGTAATAAGAAACACTATTGAATTGCATGTTTTTAGTCATAGCAATCGTAATTTAGATGTAAGGAGTAGATCGAGATGCGAAAGGATTCTATGGGGTAGATGTTACGAAATACACAGTGTGAGATTTAAGTTAAGATGAGTTAGTATCGATAGTATGGTTGTAAGAGTTTGGAACATAGAAAATGAACGACTTAGTGCTGAAACCCGTTTTGTTTGATTTTACTCTTTAATTGACCTTACTGTCATTCCTTTCTGTTTATTGCCTATGGATGAAAATTTATGAGAGATAGCCTCGTGAGTTAGTGTTCATTTGGCGTTGGTTTCATGCTTATAGGATATAGTGATTAGGAGTAATAAATATTTTAGTGAGCTGTGGTTAGGAAGTTCCTGTGCAGTGATGTTTGACCAACGATTTTGTAAAAAAATCCTCATTTAAATTGTATTAATAATTTTTGCACAATTCCAACTCCATCGATCAAAAGAGTCGCATATGTATCCAAATTCATAATCTACGAAAGTTCTTGATGTCTATATATTAAACGGTAGGTTTTGCAAACTGACCCAAGTTTTGGACCAATTGCTGTCACATGTTTGTTTGGACCAACTGAGTTGTAAAATTCTTTAAAAATGAAATTCTTGTGCTTTAGATCTAATTCTTTTTCCCCTGCGTTTTTAACTCTCCGTGTGTTATAAAAATAATATGAATCAAGTTTTAATCGAACGGTTATTTGTCGTGGTCTTTGGAAATTACAACGTGAATCATGACCTGTAAAATGTGCGTTCTATTGTAAGTTTTCATACAGTTGTTTGATTAATTCATGAGTCTTAGTAATGTGAATTTATAATGTTTTTATATGAAGATAGTAGCACGCATGTTCAGTAGTTATGTATCTTAACAAGTGATAAAATTAAAACTTAGTTGATAACATTGTTGGCATGATAGTATGAGTAAAATTGAATAGCTTAATTTGATCCTTAATCGAGGGTGAAATATTTTATACGAGTCCAGTTGTTTGCATATTTTGTGGCATGTTGTAATATCTCTGGTGTGTTCATCATATTTGTATAGTGGTCGGGTATACATAAATATAAAACTATATTATCATATCTTGGTAAAATTGGTGGCGTTAAATGTTCTAATATACTCGCATGAATATTTACAATAATTATGTTTAAATGTTTACACATGAATGGTAGTAATGATTATGTCTAAATGTTCACACATGTAGGATGTCACCTGAGTTCCAATGTCTTTTATGTGAGTCTGTGTGCCTATAGTTATACTTATAACTTTCATTTCATTAAATTATTTCAGTTGGACCTAAACCTATAACATGATAATAAACAGTGTTGTTGTTTCTTATTGGATATGTTCGATATTATATTGTCATTAAATGCTAAAGGGATTCTTGCAATTGTATGAGCATGATATAAAGGAAACTGTTTAATATAACACGACATTTGACATATCTATATTCTCGAGTCGTTACTATCAATTATATTCTAATAAAGATTGTTATGATAACTATGTTGGCAATTATAATGGGATAACCCTTTGATGATTCACATGATATGCATTGGTTCCAATGGCAGTCGTTCATTAGTAAAGATAGGACTGAAATGAATAAGATGAACCTGTAAATTACAATATATGAGTCGACACCTAAGCTCGTTTTGTTGAGGGAATTGAATTAAATTTATCTGATTTTGAGTTTCGTAGTAAGCTGTAAATGGATTCTATGGACGGCTCTGTTATAAGATTTATGTTAGGAAAGTTATTCATCGTCCGGTATGAAAGTAAAAGTTTTGAAAATGAAGTTAAATTTTGTCGTGTGAGTATAAATTGAATGAGATTTCGGCCGATTGTCGGTTGTATGGTTTCATGATATTTGCTAGTCCTGGGGGAATGAAACTAGAACGGAGTCACAAGTAGTGGGTTAATTTAGTCATGTTGTTCGTTCATGTAGCGAATTGGTGGATTGTGGTTAGTTACGAATGTCAAAACGGGAAATGTAATGTGGTGATTTAAGTGAATTATGTGTTAACACGGTATGTTGATATTAGCATGATATGTAAGGGATATTTGTAAAATTGGTGTAGTTAAATACATTTAATCTTTTATGTCATGGTGTTGGGTGCGGTTTAAATATATTTAATAGCAAGAACGAAATTTTATGTATGATAGTCTTGTATGTTAACTTTCCAATATCATTTGTTTACTCGCTTGTTTGACTCGACCAATAAGTTGTAAAATTTGTCAATCAATGTGCATTCGTCATTCGTGAATAAATCCCAAACCCTTTGTTATGAGTATCAAAAATATTTCTAGGATGATAAGTCTTTTAAACTGGTTGTCTTCATTTTTGGTGATTCGTGTCTTGACCTAAATCGCACAATTATGAAAAGGGAAGTCGATTTGGACCTATTAGGTTATAAATTTTCATAAATCGATTTATTAAGTTTCGACCCTAATTCTTTTCTTATGTTGATTGATCCCCTATGTTTCTAAGGTGTGAGATTACAATGATTGGTGAAATGAATAATTACTAATGATTTTTACTGGTAACGGTAGCTTCCTTGAGAGAGCTTGTATATTGATTGTCTTTGGTAAGGATTAGTTAACTTGAGCGTGAGTTGTGAATCTTTTATCCTCTTTCAGTTGTTAGCAGTAGTTTGAGAACTTTTGTTATAATAATGAAGGTTACGAGGACGTAACCATGTTTTTAGTTGGGTAGGATTGTAAAATCTTAATGTTTAATTTGCACTTGTTTGTAGATTGTAGTTTTGATCAAGTTGATGTTTCGTTGTGGGGTACCTATGCAAATGAGTTCTATATGTTTTGTTCCTACTTCTGTTAGTTGGATGATGTGTAAAAGGAGAGTGTAGTTAAACTACTGGTATTGAGTTATTTGAGTTTGGAGATCGGAATTTAGATGGAAGATGACGGTGTTCTCAGATGAATATTTAGTTGTTATACATTTGTGTTCTCAGGTAGTTATTAGTTGTAGTTAGTTGGGTTAAGTAAAGATGAGTTAAACTTCGGGACGAAGTTTATTTTTAGGATGGCAGAATGTAACTTTCCGTGTCTGTTATGTTTAACTGATGTGCCAAAAGTGTGTGTTAACGGTGTAGGAAATGCGTGACGTCCGTATGTACGATATACAATACCTCTTCCGAGGCTTGAGTACGGGAGCGAACTTCGGGACGAAGTTCATTTTAAGGGGGGAAGACTGTAATACCCCGTATTTTATATAATCAATTAAACGGATATTATTATATATTAATTATTATACATTTATATTACTAATTATGTCGGGTTAATAGTTGAGTCGATAATTACATTAAGCTATCGTAAGTTAATTGAGACGGGTTTATATGGAATTCGAAATGTGAGCTAACCCATTTAAGTGGGCCCAATAACATGTTCAGCCCAATTAACCCTAAACCCTAACCCTAATTATAACCTAAACACTACCCAAACCCTTCCCTCAACCCGCCTCCCTCACGCCTCCCTCCTTTCATCAGCTCCAACTTCAATCTTCACGCTTAGAGAGAGAGAGAGAGAGTGGCCGTGGGTATTGGCGGCACAGCAGGGATGAGCTAGGGGCTTTTGTCGACAACCGTGGGTGGCCCTGGTGGCGGTAGTGGCGGCAGAAAAAGGTAAAAGCAACCCATCTCCTCTGTTTTCGCATTGATGTCGGGTTTTTGGGTGTTGTTTTGTGTCTTAGGGAGGGGATCTTTGGTAGTTGTTGGCGGGGGTAAGGGAGTAGTGTGGTAAGGGTCGAGTGTGGTGGTGGTTGTTGAGGTGGTTTTAGGCGGTGGTGGTGGTGTGAAAGGCGGGCGGCGATGGGGGTAGCAACGGGGTTTAAGCGGGGGTTTTCAGACGGGTTTAGAATGGCTAGGTTTGGGGTGGCGCCACCGTGGACTAGGGGGAGGTCGAGACGGCGGTGCCACTGTGTCTAGGTTCGTGGGCTGACGGCGAGTAGGGCTGTGGTGGTTTGGCAGGGGTAAGGTAATGGTTGCGGTGGTGGTAAGGAGAGAACAGGGAGTGGTTGGTGAGGCTCGGCGGTGAACCAGGCCAAATGACGGCCCTGGTTCGACTCGCCGGCAGTAGTCGACCAGCTTGTGGTCGGTGGTTGGTGGTGGGGTCGAAGTGGGGAGCATGGCTGGTGGTTGTCACGGTGGTAAGGTGGCGCGTGGGAGTCGGGAAACGGGTTGGAAGTCGTGGGTTGGAGCGTGTTGTTTAGTAGATTTTGATTCGTTTTCCTTATTATTTAAGTTATCGTATTTAGTTAATTAATTTAACTCCCGAGTTATTTAAAATGTTTAGAGACGGTTTTGAGTCGGGATTGTTAGAGTTGTTCAAATGCTTGATTCGTTTCATCGTATAATTCGTTTAATCCTCTAATTATCGTTTTGGTTTAAGTTCCGAGTTATTTAAAATAAAATAATAATTAATATTAATTAATTAATTAAAGACGGGTTTTGAGTCGGGTTTGTTAAAAGAGAAAAGTTACTATATCGGGAAAGTTTCCATTTTAAGAAATTCTATTTTTAGTAACTTCTATTTTGGGAACGGGAATAGTTAAGTGATTGTTTATCATTTAATTATCTTTCAGAGGGCGAGTTGTTGTGGAATATTACTGGACACCCGACCATTTGACTGCAGTACTGAGGTAGGGAAATACACTTGACTTATTATCGTTGTTGTTGAATTGTGTTGACTTGATTCATGGTTGTTGATTTACGTTATGATTCATATACGGGAAGGTGATTGACTGAATTGATCGTATTGAGTATGATATCACAACATCGGGTAACCGACATGATTTTATGATTTATCAGTTCAATGATATATATATATATATTGTGTTGCATTAATTTCTTTTGAGCATTCATATGCATTGGAGATGGAGGATGTTGTGGTGATGTGGTGTGGTGATGATGATGTTGTGATAAGGCCCAGGCAGGTTCTGCAGGACTTGCCCTGGTGTCCTCTGTTGCGGTGGCGAGATCGGCTACGGTCGATATATATAGTCTACCGGGATCGGTATGGTGGGCGTTCGGGTTATGAGTTATGAGACTGGTTATGAGATATGAGTTGAGATGGAGATGGAGGTGACGGAGGAGCATGCATATCATATTTTTTTGTTGTTTCATTGTTTTCCCTACTCAACCTCGTGGTTGACCCTGTGTATTCGTGAACACCGTGATGACCCAATTATAGGCGGCGATTTGTGAGTTTAAGAGATAGAACGGGAGCTTGGTGGGCGTGAGACACTGGATCAGAAGACTTAGTAGCTAGATCATCATCTAGAAGACTTTCACTTTTATTTATGTTAGTTCTTTGTAATTTGACGTAAAAGAGGTTTTGTAATATTTAAGTTAAAGTAATTATATAATTTTGCCTTGGAGTTTAATTTGTTATTCACTATCGCGGGAAACCGAGATGGTAACAGTCCGGTTTATTAGGGAATGTCTTGCTAAAGGCTCCTTCATAAACCGGGGTGTTACAGAGCCAATATCGTATATTTTATCGGTTTTACGGATTTGCGTAATTATAAACTTGTTAAAATCACAATATGTCTCATAAATTCATATTTATATTCAAGTTAATTACCCTAACCATCTTAGGACTCAAAACTTAGTCTACACTAATATTTTGACAATAAATCAACTTGATTTCTAAATATTGTTCATTATTGGACCCAAAAATACAATTTTAAACCATAAACTCCAATTTAAATTATAAAAATTTTAAATAATTTCAAAATTTGAAATTTAAACTCATGAACATTCTAAAAAAATACCATGACACTCATAATATTCAAAACTTAGGTTAAAAATTTCGAAAATTTCTCAAGGAAAAACATCGTTGCGGTTTATCGGTTTCATTAATTATGACAATTAAAATATGAGCAAATTACTTTTAACCCATTTTTCACTTTTAGATCTGAAATGTGGGATAAAATGCAACATATGATGTATTTCTTAAGTCATGAAATATGTTTTAGCATTATATACTAAATAAAGTCACTATTTATTGAATTTTTACTCAAAAATTCGTAAATCATGCAAAAGGAGTCCAATACCTCTAAGATTTTTACACATACTCAGTAAAAATACATGTGACAACATATTAAATTTTCATGACCAGATTCGAAATGTAACTCATATTAACCTAATAAACCCTTTAAATTCGATTTAAGCTTATAAAATCCATATTTCATGCAAAATAACTTAGTTTATCACGAGATTTAACATGCAATCAGTAGATAATATATGTGAAAACATATCCAAAAACAACTAAAAAAATCGATGTTTAGCTATTTGTCGTCCAAAAATGACATTTTTCTCATAAAAATCACATTTTAATGCCAATAATATATAAAATGAACAATAAAATCCATAAATCGTCCCATATGACCTAAAATCCATTTAGGACCAGAAACTTTCAACATGAAAAATTATTTCGTGATTTATCTTCATAAATCCTAAATAACAAGTTTTATTTGTTAACTAATTAACTCGGAAAAACAAACCCGATTTTGCATGCAACAACCATAATGCTCTAATACCACTTGTAGGGATTCATTAATCTCATATGTTTACATATTCATAGTATGATGATTTAATTTAGTCATAAAATTAAAATGGATCTTATGCATGCAAAACTATTACAATGTATAAGAAGAAAATCAATTCTTACATTGGATATTTCGGCAATATAGGCACTAGTAAGTTAACCTTCTTACTAGTTCTTGAGCTTTCCAAATGTGGAAGAATAAGATTCAAGTTTAGAATCTTTTCTAAGGAATTATACCCAAGGAATGCCCTTAATTATTTTAATTAATATGGAACTAGTATTAACTAAAACAAGCTTAAATTTGACACAAAAAGGGTGTTTTTGTCCTCTCTTATTTCGGTTAAGAGGAGAGAAAATGTGAGCTTTTCTTTCTCTAAAAATATTTCACAAAGTGTAGAGAGATTATTTTCTAACACTAGAAAATAAATAATGAAGTAGTGAATAATTATAGAGAAAAACCCTTGCCCTTTTTTCTAGTGGGAAAAACCGGTTGGGGGGGGGGGGGAGTAATTGAGGCCAATACATGCCCAAATTGTTTTTCTCAAAAGCTATAGGGTTGCATGGCTACATGTAGAGTATAATCATTGTGTTTCCCTTATTAAAATAATCAACACAATTTAACCTCTAATACTCCCTCCATTTTCGGCACATACACATAAAATGGAAGACCCATTTTATTTTGTCATTTGTCAGTTTTGTCATCTGTCACATGTTACATGACATGTTACACTATAATGTATTTTTAACATATTAAAAATCAACATATTAATAAAATATATCACATACAAAATTTAACTAGTAATTCTTGATTACTTGTACCAAAATGGTTTATCGAATTATAAATTACAACGACTTGTATCTATAATTTAAATTATTCAACCTGTTTCAATTGTTTCGTAAACAATAATTTATTCTAAGTAATAAAACAATTCGATTACTTAGACCGTATTTAATCGAATTACAATGAGACACATTAATTTTACTCACAAATCATCCGTTAATTTTATGCAATTTAATTAACTCGTATCGGCATACGATTAATTAAATAATAAATTAAGAGTATTACCCTATAGGTATGACCTCAGGGTATCAACTGATCACCACCGTTGCACGACAGTAATGTCAAACTCTGGTCAGCCAATCATTACCGATATGTGTGGACCAGTTGACTGTAAAATATTACTTTCCCTCTTGTATTCTTAAATATGATATTTAAACATGTGATCATCATGATCGACAATTGTGATCGCATCATTGTCGGGGACACATGCTTCAACATTCCAAACTTGCAAATCCGACAACGAATATTACTAACATAATTGTAATTATTCCGAGTCATGCAAACCATACTTGCAAATCATAAATCACAAAAAAACGGTTAAAGAACCTTTTTAACAGCCAGGAGACGCTCCTTGGGTCGGCTCATGGCTCGCGCCCCAAGGCAGCTCCTGTTTTCATATTTTAAAACCTGGGCAGAGCCCTTTCTCTCGCCAATAGGCTCGCCCCCCAATGGGGCTGCCTGGCACTGTTCTACCTTGTTTTAGCACTTCTTTAGGACGATCCCGATTACGATTAATCCGAATACATGACGGATCAGATTGACAAGCTTACGTTTTTACACTTTGTCATTTGATACCCTTTTTCAAATAAATGGATCGTGTTAAGCATCATAATCCGAATTTGGTAAATGGATGTTTAATTTCCGTTTTCACATGCGAATCAATCTAAATCCAACTCGACATCAATTACTTGATATTTTGATTAACAAACCGACTTAGGAAGCTCTCACACGTTAGGTTAAACTTTTGGGTGTGCATTCATGCATTTACCGTTTTATCAATTCTTGCACTTAAACAACCACGATCGATCAGTAGAGGCTGCTAACGCGTGCGGGATTGGGTGTCTGATTAAAGGGCTTTGCAATACGTACCTTCACCTCTTACTCAGAACCTTTGGATAGTGGATGGCCTTATCCAGGGCATACGAGAGTCATTTTAAGCATAGAATACTAAAAGGGGGACGAGTCTTTATCTTTAGTATCTATGTCAAACACCGCTTTTTGCCTTGATTGACCTAGGTATAAAGTGGATTCGAACGGGTTCCAAGCATCCCACAAATGCTTGGTGGCGACTCCGAACATCTCTAATCGTTTCGAGACCCTTACCGAGACGAAACCGACCGATCTAAATTGATCCGGTCGAAAGCATTTTTACGCCGCCGAGCGTGGCTTTCAAGAGACCGATGTACATCCACAAATTGTCTTGGCGTGCATATGGCCTATGTCCACATTTGCATTTAGGAAAAATCTTAAAATTTTGAGAGAATTGTGTTGCTTTTTGCTTCTAATGCCTCATTTAGCTTACTTTTGTCATGAAAATGTGCTTATGCCCTCTTTCTTATCCTAATAATAGCTTATTAGCTAATGATTTATTCTTATTTGATGGGATATTTGCTTCATGGGGATGTCTTAACATAGAAGGTGGAAGATGAAATTGAACCGAATAGGCTTAATCTTGACTTTTGGCAAGCCACAAAATGGTAAGGTAGAGCCTCCTTGGACCGGTACATCTTTTTTCGGTCTCACTTAGGTGAGTGTAGGTCTCGTTATGGTGTGTGTTATATCAATAACGCACAAGTATGTTTTTTATTTCATCTTTTATGAGCATTACTTTTATTATATGCTTGCATTTGAAGCCATTCACATAGACTTTATTGCCCATTTCTAGCCCCTCCTTACACATGTTTACATTTATCTAGCTACGTTATAAACTTGCCTACCTTGTTAAGCTAGTAGCTATGTCATTGGTATTAGGGTACTCATTTGGGATTTGCTTAAATTTTTGGTCTTTGTGAGCTTGGTTATGCCGAATTTGCTATTTTCCGGATTTGGTTAATGAAAGAAAGAAGTGAAAAAGAAGTTGTGAAAAAGAGAAAATTGAACAAAATGATGAAAGAAAGAAAGAAAAGATGTGAAAAAAATTAATGAAAAGAAAAAAAAAAGGAAGAAGCATGAATTGTATTGAGAAAAAGAAGAAGTGGAAATTAAGAAAAATTCTCATGTTTTATTATCATTTTGGAGAGTTTTCTTATGGTTTGCGTTGAAATTTTGGGTTTAGTTTTGGGATTGAGCATCCTTTCATTTGGTTGTTGCTAGCTTGACGTAGCTTCACATAACCATAATTCATATGTTCCCCTTTCGTACCAATTATAAAATTGCCTTCTTCTACCCAATGGCTTCTTTTACATGCTTTTATTTTAATTGTTTTTTACTTGTGATTTGAAATATCTACCGTATTAGATTGCGGGCACACTCTCATGAGTCGAGGATACACATAAAAATCCTTTTACATAATGAGTGATTAGTGAATCGTGAGAGTACAAAGACAAAAAGATCATGCAAGAGCCGAAAAGTTCATTACATAGTCATTCATGCTACGCCGTCATGTAAATCTCATCCATGATTTTGCTTTATCCTTATGCCCATGTTGTTTCGGGATTTGAATCATTATGATTTAGCTTGTTTTAAGATATTTCAATTGATGGGATATGGTTTCTTGCTTGGGGATAAACAAGAGTTTAGCTTGGAGGAGTTTGATGTGTCCATTTTATATATGATTTTACCCCCTATTTTAGCTCTATTTTGCATGTCATTTGCACTAATGTTAGTGATTATGTGAGCTAATTCCGTGTTCTAGTTGTGTTTGCTTGTTTTCATTGTGTTTTGTAGGAAATTAAGCTTTTAGTAACTTTTTCCCGTCAAAGTAGCAAGAAAACGAGTTCACGAGGCTAACAAGACTAAGCGTGACCTCAGAAGGATATTTTGGTAACTTTCTAGCCTGAGTAAGAAGTATGGAGCTTGGGTTGATGAACAAATAAAGAAATGAAAGTCAAGTCCAAAGACCAAGTCAATTGGGAAGCTTAGGATCCCAAAATGATGCAATTAACCGGGTGATTAAGGAGCTTAATGACGGAGCATAGTATACTTGGTATTGATTAATGAGGAATTAAAGAGAAAATGGCCGGATACCTACGACCCCGATCGGGGCTCCCTTGCTCTATGGATTTTACGTTATGCCCTTATATTACTATAAATAGGGGCCTTAATCCGTCATTGTAGGATATATTTTTACACTCTTTTACACCTTTCATATAACCTTAAGCACAAATTCTCTCTAGTTTTCATTAGTTTACATTTGGTTAAGCATTTATTTTGTTAAACAATCTACATTTTGTTAAACATTTGGTTCTTATTATAATATAATCTTTCCATTCAAAGTAATTTGGGTTTGTTATTCAAGTTATTATTATTCAAGTTCCAAGCTCTCTTGTTACGGTAATTTCGATTCTTGTTCATTTCGTTAATACATTCTTCATTATTGTTTTTTTTTTTTTGGTAGAATGTAAGCATTATCATTAAAAAACAACCAACCAATACATAGTTTTTAGTTACATATGACAACATTTAACTCTGATAACCAAAATAAATGACCAGGACAAAACGAGTGCAGGAGCTTGGCGGCGGAATTTATGACAGGGTCAAACTTTCGCCGCTAACGGCCAACTCGTTTCGTTAACGGCTGGCCGTAAGGATACACCTCGCGCGTAACAGCAGGAAGGCCAATACATTATCCTCCAACGGTCAAGCAAGGAACCCTGTTCCCACTCTCTAAGAAGCATTCTTGTCGGCAAAACACTTTCTTGGGGACACGATGCACGGCGCGTTATCTTTAACCTTTCGGAGCAGGCGGGGTACTGGGCACATATGATGAGAAAGGGCACCGGGGCCGCGGTAAGCCGACCCCCTTCTTTACTGCGGGAAGAGCGGACGGAAAGAAAAGGCCTTTGCTCTATCTGATTCTTCCGCTTCCCAGGAATGAACGTAGTTTCCAGGACTAGAAGCAAGAGCAAGAACATTAGCCGCTTTATTTCTTTGCTTATTAGGCTGACCTATAAAAAAAAGTCGTAGGATCCCCCAAGCCCAATTCAAAGCAAGGCCTTCCTCTCGCTCAGCTACCCCCTGTTTCAATCAGAATGAGTCCCTGGCGAAGCAGGGAGTATGGCAGTATAAGCTGGCTACATAGCAGGCGCCCTCACCTGCGCCATTCCCTGACCTAGCAGCAGACGGGGGCCGTGCCTGACTCTCCTATTCCAGTTGGTCTCAGTCTACCTTCAAGAGGTACTGGTCAATGGTCATTCGAGTTCACGTTGACCTCGCATATAAGCAACCAACAGGCGCGGGATCTACTACATGAGGAGCGGTACAGAAGTAGATGATATCATTATGGGTAGGGTGCGTGGTACCACTAAGATTGTGGCGGGGGTAATTGCTTATCGGCTCCCCCAAGCAACTTAGTGCTGGATCCTACTTCTTTACCAGCTACTACCAGAAAAAAATGATCAGTCTGACGCCCACCGATTAATCCCCTAAAACGCGGGCAAAGGCATTCACCGAGAAAGCCTAGAAGTCAGAAGCAGTCGCCGAGCACGTGCCACTTTAGCTCGTTAAATACGAGAAATTACTCGCATATCCCAGATTGAAAGCACCCGTCAAAGCATTACCCCTTTTAGGTTTAGGTAAGGGGGTACGTGTTTGAATGGGCTCTTCCCCTTCCTTGTTTGTCTAAGTCGAGGGCGTGATGCCCTGGCTTGGTTGAAAGACGTCAGCTCCTTGGCGTCCTTCTTCATGGTGAGCCAGTAGTATCCGGGGAAAAGCAACTAAGAACCTAACAGAACGGCGCGAGCAGGAAAGGAGAAGGTTTACCGCCTCTTTGTTCGGGTTCCGGTAATTGGTTTGTTCCTCTACTTCGTCAGTATGGAGTCTCCTTACTCCTCTTTTCCGCTTTACCGGGTTGCGCTGCCTGATGCTCCGATCGAAAAGAAGCTGAAACTCCTTCTTTTGTGGCTGTGGCTAAAGCTTCAACTTTTCCAAATATACCTTGTCTAGCCAATCCTTATCTCTAACCCTTAGATTGAAGGGTACAAGGTTTCTAATTCTGTCTTGGATTACAGCCTTGATCTGCTTTACCACCCATTCAGGCCGCATAAGTATACCATATATCCTCACCTGATTCCTCTGGTACCAGATATTATACTAAACAGCAAGAACAATCACTGTAATTGTTCTCTTCCTACTCTTGGACCATCTTTTGTTTTTGATGCATTTCAATCTATCTGCAGTCCCTAACCTGCAACCCAACCAACCTTCAATTTTAGCCTAAATTGCAGCAGCATAGTCACACTGACTGAAAAAATGCTCTGAAGTTTCAGTAAAATTCTGGCAAATGCAGCATTTATCATCAGTGCTGATATTAAGCCTGAACAGCCTACATTTCAGCAACAACGCATTATGACAAATCAGCCAACCATTAAAAGAATTTTTAGGAACCACCCAGCTATTCCACACACTTCTATGCCAATCAACCTTCTCCTTATGAACTCGTAAAAACTCATAACAGCTTGAAGTAGAGAAAATACCATTCCCCACTTTCTAATGATCCCCATCAAACCCATCCTTAATAGAATTAACAACATTATAAATTTGTTTCCAATGCCAGCCTATATCACCAGCAGGAGAATTAATAACATTATAAATTTGTTTCACACCCATTCTTCATTATAGTTATTTTATAGTTTTCGTCATTGTTATTAGCATTACAATATTAGTTTGATTATTACATTTTATTATCGAGTTATCATCACTAGTTTATCATTAGCATTTCTTATTATATTTCTCATCTTTAGCCACTTCACTAATTCATATGTTACTTTTGTTTAGTTTATTAATAATTCTTATAATTTCATGTAGTTATATTTACATTATAATCATGTTTATTGTTAGGCCCAGTTTAGCCTGGTCTGACTCTAACCTGGTCTGACCTTACTAGGCTGATTGAGGCAACCAGAGACCGGACAAATCTAACTACTATTTGGCTATTGAAGAATATTATAGCAAGCAGGCTACTAAATCCTGGAAGAGAAGCCTGATGGTAAGTGCAGAATAGCCTGGCAGGACATTCAAACAGGCTGGATTAAGAAGATAAACAAGAGAGGCAGTTGTATGAGCTAATAACCACGTCCTATTCTCAAGGAAGACCAAGTCTAATTATAAGACTATATCATCAATGAATCAAGACGCATAAAAGAAGAAGAGCTAAAGATTAGTTAAGAGTAGAACGAGTCAAACCGGATTAATAGGGAGTGTGCCCTATTAATCTGGCAACAACTCCGAGAAAAGAGAGGAACGTTGAAGATCAATACAACGTTAACATTTGTAGGACTATAAATATTGTAATATGGCATTTGTAAATGGGATGATCATTCATTGATTTTTATTGAGCTACTCCGCAATTTACCTCTTATTGTTTCTCGGATATTCAATTATATATATACAAATTTATATTCAGCTTATTGAAATAATACAAGTAATATTCTTTATACTCAGTCTTCCCTTGTTATTCACTCACAATATTCCAAACTTATAGAACTAGATACCCAAATTACTCTTTAATCAAGCCGGATCCATTCGGGGAAATCTGCTAAAACAATTGGCGCCCACCGTGGGGCATCTAGTTCTTTAATCAAAAATTCCTTTTACCATTCTCCATTTAATATTCACATACAAAAATGGTGGAACTCACCCCAGAACAACGGTTTAGCGGCTGCCCTGGCTAAAATCAAAGAATTGGAGGCAATTCAAGAGAAGCGACCCTAGCAGGCGAGTAAATCAATAGGTCAAGGAATCGAGTCTAGCTTTGAGGAAAAATTGGAAAATCGGGCTTCAGGCTCCAAGACCCGATTCGAACCGGGAACCCCATTCTCATCCATTATCAAAAACATTGACTTTTCCAATTTTGGAACTCCGGAGAAGGATACATTATCCGGTACCCAAATCATTCCCACTGATGAAACAAACAAAAGCAAGCAAAGAATAATGATGGCTATGCTTCAGAAATCCAAAAACTCCACAAAAAAATAGAAAATATACCTGGAGTGCCAGACCTTATGGCTGAAGTAGAAGTTGACAGCTTTGCAGATTCACCCTTTGCAGATGAAATTGCAAAGATTGATCTACCCAAGAAATTTACCGTCCCATCCATGAAAACTTATGAAGGGACCTCTGATTCAGAAAATCACGTTGCCATATTCAAACAGAAGATGTTGGCTGCCTCAATACCCAGTGAACTCAGGCAGGTCTGCATGTGTAAAGGCTTTGGTACAACCCGACCGGAGACTGACATTACAATGGTTCATTAATCTCCCAAATGGAGGTATCGGGAATTTTGCGGAACCGATCAATGCCTTCAATCAACAATTCGCAAGCAAAGCGAGAGACATGGCTAAGAGACCCAGAACTGTTCAGGGTAAAACAACTTCCTAAAGAATCTCTCAAAGAATTCATGGCAAGATTTGTCAAAGAGAAGGTGGCCATTCCCAGGTGTGACGAAGAGACAAAGAAGAGAAGCCTTCAGCAAGGAGTCTTGCTTGACAGCGACATCTATGCAGATCTAACCAAGAAAGCATGCCCAACTTTTGCCACTGTCCAATCCATCGCCTTAGAGCATGTCAGATAGGAGGAAGATCTCAACTTCAGAACAAACTCGTCCGGAGGAAAGCAAGGCTATGGACACACTAACAGGAAAAGCTCCTACCAGAAAGGAGGCAACCCCAGATCAGCGCCCTACTCCAGGCCTGAACGATCTGAAGTCAACATGGCACAAGAACATAAAGGTAACCTTTCTAGCCTACCAACTATTCCTGAATATAACTTCTCTATAAATACTGCAGGATTAATCAAACGCCTGGAAAGCTTGGGAGATACGGTCAGATGGCCCAAAAAATCCGACAACCCTAGGAAAGATCCAACAAGGTGGTGTGACTTCCATCAGGACATTGGGCACACCACAGAAGAATGCATTCAACTCAGGAAACAAGTGGCATATCTCCTAAAGAAAGGCTATCTAAAGGACTTAATCCATCAGCCAAAGAACAAAGATGAAGGACAAAACAAGAGAGATTCAGGGAACGGCAGAGATCCTCCTCCTCCTCCCCCCATCTATGAAGTCAAGTTCATAAATGGAGGATCAGAAATCTGTGGTCTGACCAACTCGGCTGCCAAAAGAATATCCAGGGAGTCTAGACTTCAGCCCCCTTCCAGGTCGAAGTCATTGCCTGCCATTACTTTTGATGACTCGGACCTTCAGGGAATATCAGATCTACACCATGACAGCTTGGTAATCACCATGCAAATTGGCACAGACTAAGGTATCAAGAATCCACGATAGACGGAGGCAGTTCAATCAATTTGGTGATGCTTGACGTCCTCAAAGCAATGAAGATAGATGAAGGAAAGATCATCAAGAAATCCAGCGTCCTGGTTGGATTCAGCGGAGAAACAAAGAACACCCTGGGAGAAATTAGCCTGCCAACCTATATGGAAGGCGTGGCTTCGTATGAAAGATTCGGGGTAATGGATTGTCTATCCTCATATAATGTAATCTTGGGCAGACCATGGATCCACAACGTCAAAGCAATCCCATCAACGTACCATCAATGTGTGAAAATACCAACCGAATGGGGGATAACCACCATCAGGGGAGAACAAAGGACGGCTCAGGAATGCTACACCCAGGCTTTGAAACCCTCAAAGTCAGGTAAGTCCCTTGCATAGCAATTAAAGTCACCTGTCAGGGAAGAATATATTGCACAAACACATATGGAAACAGGAGAGGTCATTTTGGACCCAGAATTCCCTGACAGGAAGGTACTTGTAGGGTCAGATGCACTAGACTCGGTCAGGCCCAATCTGGTCAGTTTTCTCAAAACTAAAATGTCATGTTTTGCTTGGTCACATTTTGATATGACTGGTATAGATGCTGATATTATAACTCATAAGTTGAATATTGACAAATCATTTAAGCCCGTACAGCAAAAGAGAAGAAAATTTGCTGCAGGGAGGCATGAAATCATCAACCAAGAAGTTGACAAGCTACTGGACATGGGAATGATCAGGGAAGTAATGTACCCTGACTGGCTTGCAAATGTAGTAGTCGTCCAAAAGAAAAACGGCAAATGGAGAGTCTGTGTAGACTACACCGACCTAAACAAGGCCTACCCAAAGGATCCATTTCCCCTGCCACACATCGATGCAATGGTGGATGCCACTGCATGCCACGAGATGTTAACATTCATGGATGCCTCCAGCGGATTCAATCAAATAAACTTGCACCCTGCAGATCAGGAAAGTACAGCTTTCATCACTGAAAGAGGTATATACTGTTATACTGCTATGTCCTTTGGATTAAAGAATGCAGGTGCAACCTATCAAAGACTAGTCAACATGATGTTCAAAGACCAAATAAGAGATACCATGGAAGTCTACATAGATGACATGGTAGTCAAGTCAAAAAAGGCAGAAGACCACGTCAAAGACCTGGAAGTAGCCTTCCAAATACTGGAGAAATTCAATATGAAGCTCAATCCACAAAAATGCCATTTTGGAGTCTTAGCAGGCAAATTCTTGGGCTATATGTTGACAAAAAGAGGAATAGAAGCCAGCCCTGAACAGATCAAAGCTATCCTGGAGCTAGAACCACCAAAGACGGTCAAAGACATATAAAAGCTGACTGGAAGAATAGCGGCCCTGAACAGGTTCATTTCAAGATCGTCAGAGAGGTGCAAATCATTCTATAGTCTGCTAAGGAAGAACAAAGACTTTCAATGGACCCCGATCATCAGTGCCTTTGAGGACACGAAAATATATCTATCCTCTCTTCCCTTCTGGCAAAACCAGTCAAAGATGAACCCCCGACAAGTATACATCTGTCGTCCAAAAGCTTCTTTGTCGGTGCGGTCTTGGTCAAAGAAGCAGACGGACAACAACAACCTGTCTATTACGTAAGTAAAAGTATACTGGATGCAGAGATCAGGTATGGCCTGCTTGAAAAATATGTTTTAGCTTTAATTATGAGTTGCACAAAATTAAGACAATATTTTGAAAGCCACCATATAATAGTCAGAACCAATCTTCTTATCAAGTCTGTACTTAGGAAGCCAGAACTGTCCGGACGAATGTGCAAATGGTCAGTCCAGCTAAGCACATACAACATAACATTTGAACCAAGGACAGCAATTAAGTCACAAGCACTAGCAGACTTTGTGGCTGATTTTAGTCCAACCCTAGAACCCGACCTAATAAAAGAAGTAAATAAACTGACCAGCGACCAAACAGACCTAGAATGGACCCTATTTGTCGATGGTGCAGCCAACATGAGAGGCACAGGCCTGGAGGTAGTACTAAAATCGCCACAGGGGGATAAGATAGTATAAGCTATAAGCTGTGCATTTGAAGCTACCAACAATGAGGCAGAATATGAAGCCCTAATAGCTGGATTAAAGGTATGTATTGACCTTGGTGTGCAAAACCTAAAGGTACGTACTGATTCCCTTCTTATTTCCAACCAAGTAAACGGAATATATATTGCAAAAGACTCAAAAATGATGCTTTATTTGGAAGTTGTTCAAATTTTAAAATCAAAATTCTGCAATTTTAATATTGACCAAATTCCCAGGGACTTGAATACCCAGGCCGATGCCTTAGCCGGCCTAGGATCCAACTCCAGTCCCCTTGACTTCGACAAAATACCCATCGTACATTTATTAGAACCTGCAATAAATAAACAAGACGAAAGTTTCCCAATTTATGTTGCCAATTCTTGGACAAAACCCTACTACGACTGGCTACAACAAGGAATCCTTCCCCTAAATAAGCAAGATGCCAGAGCACTAAAAATAAAAGCTGCTTCATATACTATTATTAACAACGTGCTTTTTAAGAAATCGCAGGCTGGGCCATACCTCAGATGCCTGGAACCACAGAAGCTGAACAGATATTATCAGAAATCCATGAAGGATACTGTGGAAATCATAAAGGCGGAAGGAGCCTGGCGAGCAAGGTACTCAGAACAGGTTATTATTGGCCCACCTTGAGTGCCGATTGCCTAGAATTCAGCTCTAAATGCGAAGCTTGCCAGATTCACGGACCATATATCCATCAGCCATATGAGGAACTACATTCCATATCCGCACCATGGCCATTTATGAAGTGGGGCATGGATATAGTAGGGAAACTACCTCAAGCACCCGGACAAAAAAGTTTTCATGCTAGCAATGACTGATTACTTCTCCAAGTGGATAGAAGCTGATTCATACAGGCAAGTCAAGGAAAAGGATGTCATAGCATTCATCAAACACAACATCATATGTAGATATGGCATCCCCTCTGAAATAGTATGCGACAATGGCACGCAATTCGTGGGAAAAAGAAACGACCTTTCGTGCTCAATGGAACATCAACCTGGTAACCTCCACGCCAGGATATCCAAAAGCTAACGGTCAGGCAGAATCCAGTAACAAAGTAGTAATCAGCTGCATAAAGAAGAAGCTAGAAAGAAGGAAAGGCAGATGGGGGTCAAGAGCTCCCCCGGTCCTCTGTCTTGTGAGAACCACGCCTAAAACATCCACAGGCCAAACCCCCTACTCCTTGGTCTATGGATGTGAAGCAGTAATCCCGGCTGAGGTCGACATTCCATCAGCCAGATGCAGCCTGAACACAATAACAAGCAATATACCTCTAATGGAAGACAACCTGGACTTAACGGAAGAGCTAAGAGATGCAGCCAACATTAGATTGACAGCATATCAGCAAAGAGTTGCAAAAAGCTAAAACAAGACTGTCAAAGCCAGGGTATTCAGGGTAGGAGACCTTGTCCTCAGGAAAGTCTTCCAAAACACAAAAGAAAAGAATGCTGGCAAATTGGCCACAACCTGGGAAGATCCCTACCTGATTGACTCAATAGTCGGCCAGGGAGCTTATAGATTACAAACCCTGGACGGCAAAATGATCCCAAGAGCTTGGAATATTGCACACTTAAAACTATTTCACATATAAAATATATCTCCCAGTCTAGGTATAATTTTCACCTTAACATTTCTTGCCTGGCCTGATATGAAACTAAATGTATGATACTTGCCATTATATGAATAAATGTCGTATATGATTTCTTCAATTATATGTCAAGTACTTGTCAATATTCTTATATTTACTTTTACCAAGTAGAATCTTCAATACTTGTTTTACATACTGCATTTTATTTAAAACAAATCTTAAAGATTGGGGGCCACCTCACCAATATCCAACTGATACCCAACTTTCAGTTGCAAAAACAGGCCATAAAATATTGAGCTCCATTTAATATACAAATCAGGAAAATCTTTTCCTGAATTGTATAACATAGATGGGTCATAAGCCCTCCAGACAGGCAGGGGACGTAAGCCCTCCAGACAGGCAACAACCCCACCCATAACTCAATGAACTGGCCAGATCCAGCACAAAAACTGGCCCGATCCAGTCGAATAACTGGCCAGATCCAGTAAGACATCCAATACTACAAAAGTACCTTATCAAAACGCAAAAAGGAACCGACAAATATCAAATATCTATTTATCCAAAATAACCGGCCTTGCCACGTGCCTAATAATTATCCATTCCAGGGACATCCCCCCTGGATGGGCCAAAAAATACCTAAATATTCATTCCAGGAACATCCCCCCTGGGTGGGCCAAAACAAAGAAGAAAAACATAAATCTAAGCAAGTTTTGAGCCAGTAACCGACTCACAACCATCCACCATTTCCTGATCACCAGATTTTTCCTTGGAAGGAGAAGAATCCACTTCTTCTTCTTGACCCATGTTAGCCAAATCACGATACTGAGTGTCCAGTGCTGTCTCATCCCGGTCCGGATCCCAATTAGCCCGGTCAGATTCCGGATCCCTGATAGCATCAACCCGGCCTTTCCCAAAGAAGTACTGAGCGGCATCAGCAAGCCGCGCCTCCACTAATTCCTTTTCAGCACCAAGCTCTTCATTCTTCCTCAGCTGATCCTGCATTGCCCGCTTCTTAGCAGCCAGCTCTCCCTTGACAGCCTCCAACTCTTGCCTGACAACCTTCTCAGCATTTTTTACAGCCACCTCACAAACTATAGCAGCCCTGGATGCCTCTCTAGCTGTCGCCAGCTGAGATTGAAGTACTACTTCATTACCCCTGGATGTGTGCAGCTCACGGTTAACCTTATCCAGTTTTTCTTCCAGGCTAGAAATCCTGGCCTGGGCATCCCTGAGTTGACAAGCAGTAGCCAACCCGACATCCAATCCCTACAAGAAACAAAATTAATCAGCCCAATATAAAGCAACATAAAGAGCACATAAACAATTAAAACATCCCTTTATAACTGACATCCTTAGCGTGAGAAGCAAGTTCAGCAGCTTTTGTCACAAGAGAAGTCAGGATAGAAACCACCTTAGTAGAAGACTCAAGGGTATTATCAGACAAAAGCTGGCCGCCCATTTTTGCAGAAAATTCATTTATCCGTGCCCGGGCAGCATCCATATCGTCAATCCTAGCAGACACTTGCCTGATACTCCTGATTGGTTGAGCCTGAATAGGCTCTTTCTCTCCCCCTTCCTCTTCAAGAATAACATCTTCCCTTCTCCTTTTAGAAGCCTGAAAAACCTCCGGTGATACTAGCCTGGGTGGATCCTGAGGAGGCTGGACATCAGAAACCAAAATATCAAGTGTCTTATTACTCCCACTAGCCTCCTGGCTCTTGGACTGTTCAGCAATTCTAGCTACCCCAGCCTTCAAGTCTTTTGCAGTAAAGCTGGACAACCTAGTAGAAGACCTGAATACTGAATATATAAAGAATACACATAAATATCAGATGAGAAGCGATCAGAAGACAACAATTGACATAAAGACATATAGAAGACGTACAGGAAAGAGCAGTGGAGCTAGGCTTGCCTTTGGTTACTTTGACCACACTCAGCTTGGTCTTCATATACCGGGGCAATAAATCCCTACCCAGACTAGCAGGCCAGGCCCTCTCTTCCTCAGGAATAGCAAGGAAAGCCTCTATCCTGGAAATAGCTTCCTCGTCAAGAGGATCAGAGTTCCAATCAGGAGCTGCAAAAATCATCAAAAATACACAGGTAAAACTCAAAACATCCTAATTTCGTATAATATATATTGCAAACTAAGAGTACAGGAAACCTACCACTCTCCAAGGGAGGTTATCTCAGATAATCAAAGCCTGATCCCAGACTCTCAGTCCGGGCGAATAGGAAAGTCTTTGCCCAACTTTTATCATCTCCAGAGTCCAGGTTAGTAATTAATGGAGACATTTTCGACTTGATTCTCAAATTAAAACGACCATTAACAGGATTCTTCATATGATATATTGCCTTGATATCATTAATAGTAATTACAAGATTGTGTTTAGCACATAAATTTTCAATAGAATGAACGAGTTTCCAAACCATTGGCATAATCTGAAAAGGTGATACTTCCATAGCACGAATGGTATCAATCATTAAAGGAGTAAAAGGTAACTTACAACCTGCTTTGAACGCCCATTCGAAAATACAAAACCAACCAGGTGACACCCAGTTAGCTCTGACTGGACAAGACTCAGGAATCCATACCTCAGTCGAATCAGGAATTAATTTCTTCTCCCTTAAAACCCTATCATAGTTTGTCTTCAATAAGTTTTCTTCAGGAAAGTAAGGATCCAGAGATTGAAGAGCAGAAAAAAAAGAATCCTGATATTTAAAAGCTATAGCACGGGCAGGAGGATCAACTTCAAACACCTCTTCCTCCTGGACGTCTTTAGGTTCAGGATCAGCAGCAGCTTTCTGGGGTGCAGGACGCTTTTTGGCTCCCATATCCTTTATTATTTAGTTTATTGTGATGAATTTTATTTTATAAAGTTAGCAGAATGGAGCTCCTGGGAAATAGGGGAGAATTTTAGAGAAAATTTCGCAAAGAAAGTGGAAGAAATTTGGTGAAAAACAATCTCATCACAAATACCGTATTTATAGAAGGGGAATAACGGTGCAAAAACCCTAGAAATTGCAAAACTGTCAGCATGACATCATACAAATTAGCCGTTATTGTGTTTAACGGTAACTAGGAGTCTAAGAGTCATTGAGCAAATATAACTCTCTTTATTGTTTAGCCCGGTAAAATTGACATCTCACCCCTGGCCTGATCCAGCACGGGTAAAATGTCAAGGGGCAATTGTTAGGCCCAGTTTAGCCTGGTCTGACTCTAACCTGGCCTGACCTTACTAGGCTGATTGAGGCAACCAGAGGCCGGACAAATCTAACTACTATTTGGCTATTGAAGAATATTATAGCAAGCAGGCTACTAAATCCTAGAAGAGAAGCCTGATGGTAAGTGCAGAATAGCCTGGCAGGACATTCAAACAGGCTGGATTAAGAAGATAAACAAGAGAGGCAGTTGTATGAGCTAATAACCACGTCCTATTCTCAAGGAAGACCAAGTCTAACTATAAGACTATATCATCAATGAATCAAGACGCATAAAAGAAGAAGAGCTAAAGATTAGTTAAGAGTAGAACGAGTCAAACCGGATTAATAGGGAGTGTGCCCTATTAATCTGGCAACAACTCCGAGAAAAGAGAGGAACGTTGAAGATCAATACAACGTTAACATTTGTAGGACTATAAATATTGTAATATGGCATTTGTAAATGGGATGATCATTCATTGATTTTTATTGAGCTACTCCGCAATTTACCTCTTATTGTTTCTCGGATATTCAATTATATATATACAAATTTATATTCAGCTTATTGAAATAATACAAGTAATATTCTTTATACTCAGTCTTCCCTTGTTATTCACTCACAATATTCCAAACTTATAGAACTAGATACCCAAATTACTCTTTAATCAAGCCGGATCCATTCAGGGGAAATCCTGCTAAAACATTTATTAATTCATATAACATTAGTTTTATTTCCATCATGAGTGAGTAGTTTCATATGTCTAGGGAATAGGGAAGTCAAGCATGTTATTATTTGTAAATATTGAACTAGGTTGATGTAATATTGTTTAATTGTTTATATCACATATTGGCATCATCTTCATTAATCTTTGTTTAGTGGCCATAATCATTGATTAAGTTTGTTAATTCTTTCTATAAGTCGAAAGACACGGAATCGAATTAGATTAAGCATGTGTTAGTAGGACGACCTAGTCATAACGAGAGTTCTCTAGGACCCGACCTATGGTTGATAATAAGGCCGAGAGGTGGTTGTCATAGGACCTAAAGAATTAACAATGTTATTTATTCCGAGTTTAACATAAGCATCTATATACAATTGTATGTGTGACACGACTCCCCTAGACACTTTTATCAAGTATATTTTACATCATTTTATTTACAAGTTATCAAACCAACCAAACAACCAATCGTAATCGACCTTCATAGAACTCTATACATAGCATTTCATAACGCAATTCCCGTCTCCTTATGTTCGACCCCTTGTACTACATTCATTTGTGTCTAGGGAATTTTTCTTTGATTAGGTATACGACAAGCCTATCACTAAGCTACCCTGACATTTCTGTCCTGATCGTCACGCCAAGGTAGAATTTTATCATGTCGGTAGTGCGAAATTCTAGTCCCGAAAATTGCCCCTTATCTCCTCATTATCGCTGGGTCAGGACAGTAATGAGGAGATAACTATTACTTAAATTAAATAACTTTCTTAAGATGATTTATGAGAAGTCTAATCAATCTTCAACGGCTAATTGGAGTTTAAATACGACAGGTGATCATTTAAGGCAACCGCCTCTAATTACTGCACGCAACTTGCAGTAAAACCATAATCTTCACCGCATTATACATATCTTTAACCTATGTCTTTAACCTTCACCAAAAACCATGGTTGCAAAAAGAAAATCTAATAGAGGTTACAAGACTCTTGGTGTTTCATCGACAACTCCTAAACCTGTTTTGGTTGTTTCTGAAAGCCAAGCAGAAATTGGTTAGGATTGTTAGGCCTGGAAATCCACAAACCGCCCTGATCAGCATTTCATCTAAACCTGACTGCCAGGCTGTCAGGGTGTCAGGCTCTCAGGGCACATGAAGATAGGCGCCAGGCCATGGAGAGGACAACGGTCAAAATATCAGGATGATATTTGATCATATCCGCGTATATTAATGGAAATAAATACGCAGCATTAAGTATAAAGATTATGCAGTAAATACGGTAATTAAGAGGGAGATATTCAACAATTATTACCAGCAATTATGGAGAATATTCAGCCTTCAATGCTTGATCATGCAGCCGTTCAAGATGGGAAAGCTATATAAGAGGCACTTTGAAGATATTGGAGGCACATCATTGATACGCAAGAAGAAATATACACATTACTTGGAGAAATACAAGCATTGTCATTATCATATCTTTATTCTCCCAAATAATATAGTGAAATCCTCTCCTGGCTTGGTGCCCGTGGTTTTTTCCCATTCAAAGGTTTTCCACGTACAAAATTGTTTGTCTTGTTATTGTTGTTATTTTACTTATAGCTCAATATCGTACCCTGACGACCTGACCAATAGTCTAATTAGAGCTAGTTAACCCTACGCAATATCACCCTGACCTGATTTTGCCCTGCGTAAAATCCACACAAAAAAATTGGCGCCCACCGTGGGGCATCTAACTCTCTAAATCCTTTTTTCTTATCTTACAAAAAACTCAAAAACCTACAAAAATGGCCCAACCCACCGTTGAGGAACAATTGAATATAGCTCTCCAAAAAATCACAAAATTGGAAAGCCTGAAAGAAAAAGTGGCCCAAACTGAAGCAGAAATCCTGCAACTGAAAGAATCTGAGTCAGCCCTGAAGCAAAAATTGGAAAAACCCCAAGGGGAAGGCTCTAAATTCCAACCAGGAACCCCGTTTTCATCAATCATTAAGAACATTGATTTTTCCAGCTTTGGGAGCCCAAGTACTCCTAAGATCACTAACGTAGATGGTGATGATGAACCAAAAAATGATGATAAACCTGATGAATTAGCAGCAGCCATCATGATGGCAGTAGTTCAGGAGATCAAGAAACTCAACGAAAAATTCGACAAGATACCAGGAGTACCTGCCAGCATGGAAGAAGCTGCCCCTGACAGCTATGTTGATTCGCCCTTCATAGACGAAATAGCAAAAGTAGACCTACCAAAGAAGTTCACAATTCCATCCATGAGGGTCTATGATGGAACCACGGATCCACAAAATCATGTGTCTCTTTACAAGCAAAAGATGCTGGCTGCGTCTATCCCCAGCGAGTTCAGACAAGTTTGCATGTGCAAAGGATATGGAACGACCCTGACTGGCCCTGCCCTGCAATGGTACATCAACCCGCCATCGACAAAGATCCATTCCTTTGCCAACCCGATCAACAGATTCAACCAGGCAGTTTGCAAGTAGCAGGGAGTTGGAAAAACGATCCAGTGACCTTTACCGAGTTACGCAGAAGCCTGATGAAACTCTCAGGACATTCCTTGCAAGATTCAACAAAGAGAAAGTCTCTATACCCAGGTGTGACGTTGGAACAGCAGTGGAGGCATTCAGACAGGGGTTACTACCACATAGTGACTTATACAGTGAACTCACTAAGTATCCCTGCCATATCTTCGAAGATGTTCAAGCCAAGACCCTTGTCTTCATCAGGCTGGAAGAAGATAAAAGCTACAAACTTGGATCACCCAGTGGACCAAGGGATCATGAAAGAAGCAATAGGAAAAGCAATAGAGGGAACAACTACAGACCCACTCCATATTCCAGGCCAGATCAGTCAGAAGTCAACCTGGCTCATGAATATCAAGGTAAGGTTAAGGTTTATCCACCTATCTCCGAACATAACTTTAGTGTTGATATTGCAGGATTAATCCAGAGGCTTGATAACATGGGAACAACTGTTAGATGGCCCAAGAAATCAGAAAATCCAAATCCCAGGAGAGACAATTCAAAATGGTGCGAATTTCACATGGATATTGGACACACCACAGATGACTGTTTCACCCTGAGGAAGGAAGTAGCCTACCGCTAAAGTCGGGATACTTGAAAGACCGATCAAGACGAAGGGCGGGAACGCAAATCGGGATAAGGAAAATCGGGAGCACAGCAGGATCGTAATCTCCCTCCACCACCACCACTCTATGAAGTAAAATTTATATCTCGGCGGTTCGAGATTTGCGGCCCGACAAGTTCAAAGAAGAAAAAGATAGCCAGGACACCGAGGACCGTGTCACCCCGCAAGCCGGATCTGTTCCAACAATCACTTTCAATGATTGTGACTTGGTGGGCATCCCGATGTTCATCATGATGGCCTGGTCATTTCTATGCGATTGGAATGACCCAGAAGAAGGATCCTGGTAGATGGAGGGCTCGATCAAGAAACCCGATCATGCTTGACGTACTGAAAGCCATGAAGATAAACGAGGATCAAATTACCAAAAAATCCAGCGTCCTAGTAGGATTCAGTGGTGAAACCAGGAGCACTCTGGGAGAGATCCACCTCTCATGTGGAAGGAGTCTCATCCTATGAAAAGTTTGGGGTCCTTGACTGTTTGTCATCCTACAACGCCATCCTGGGCAGACCCTGGATTCACACTGTCAAGGTCGTACCATCAACCTATCACCAGTGCATCAAGATACCAACAGACTGGGGCATAGCCACAATCAAAGGGGATCACAAGACAGCCCAGGAGTGCTACACAGCAGCCTTGAAGCCTTCCAAGGCGGGTAAGTCCCGGCATAGCAATTACTGAAGACTGTCAGAGCACTTATATAGCACCTCCCAGAATGGAAACAGATCAGGTAATTCTAGACCCTGATTACCCTGACAGGTATGTTTTAATAGAATCTGACGCACCAGATAATGTCAGGCCTGAATTGGTAAAATTTCTTAAAAATAAGTCATCTTGGTTTGCTTGGTCACATTTTGATATGACTGGAATTAGCGCTGATATTATTACCCATAAGCTCAATGTTGACCCATCTTTTAAGCCTGTACAGCAGAAGAGACGCAAATTTGCAGCTGAAAGAAACACCATAATAAATGAGGAAGTAGAAAAACTCTTGGATATGGGGATGATCAGGGAAGTAATGTACCCCGAGTGGTGGCTAACGTAGTTGTTGTGCGAGAAAAAGAATGGGAAGTGGAGAGTCCGTGTAGACTACACCGACCTGAACAAAGCTTGCCCTAAAGATCCATTCCCCTACCTCATATTGATGCCATGGTAGACGCCACAAAGCGAGCCATGAAATGCCGACATTCATGGATGCTTCCTGCGGATTCAATCAAATAAAAATGCACCCCGCCTGACCAGGAGAGTATCGCATTCATTACAGCATCGAGGCATATACTGTTACACTGCCATGCCTTTCGACCTGAAGAATGCAGGGGCAACGTACCAGCGCCTGGTCAACATGATGTTTAAAAACCAGATAGGTGACATCATTGAAGTATACATAGATGACATGGTGGTGAAATCCAAGAATGCAGAAGATCATGTGAAGCACCTAGAAATAGCATTTGAGATATTAGAAAAGTATAACATGAAGCTAAATCCTGCAAAGTGCCACTTTGGAGTCTCTGCAGGCAAATTTCTTGGATATATGGTCACAAAGAGAGGCATAGAAGCCAGCCCTGAACAGATAAAAGCTATCCTGGAACTGCAGTCACCCAAGTCTGTCAAGGATATCCAAAAATTGACAGGGCGGGTAGCTGCCCTGAACCGCTTCATATCAAGATCCTCTGAGAGATGCAAAACATTCTATAACCTCCTCAGGAAAAATAAACAATTCCAGTGGACAGACGAGCATGAGGCAGCCTTTCAGGATCTAAAATCCTATTTATCATCACCACCCTTACTGGCTAAACCAGAAAAGGGAGAACCTTTGTCAGTATACCTATCTCACACGACACAAAGAATCCGTAATGATCCTGGTGAAAGAATAGGATGGACAGCAACATCCAGTCTACTATGTAAGTAAAAGCCTGCTAGATGCTGAGTTAAGGTATGGACTACTTGAAAAAAATGTTTTAGCTTTAATTATGTCATGTACCAAGTTGAGACCCTATTTTGAAAGTCACCCCATTATAGTCAGGACCAACCTACCCATAAAATCTGTCTTGCGTAAACCTGAACTTTCAGGCAGGATGGCCAAATGGTCAGTACAAATTAGCACATATGACATCTCCTTTGAACCCAGGGCAGCGATCAAATCGCAGGCTCTAGCAGACTTTGTGGCTGATTTTAGCCCTAACCTGGAACCAGACCTAATAAAAGAGGTCAACCAACTAGAAAATAAAACCCTAGACCAAGAATGGACCCTATTCATAGATGGGGCATCCAACACCAGGGGGACAGGGTTAGGACTAGTACTTAAATCACCACAGGGAGACGTGATAGCCCAGGCTGTAAGCTGCGAATTCAAAGCTACCAACAATGAAGCAGAATATGAAGGCCTGATAGCAGGCTTAAAGGTATGTCTAGACCTCGGTGTTCAAAACCTAAAGGTAAAAACTGACTCACTCTTAATTGCTAATCAAATAAAGGGAATTTATACGGCTAAGGATGCAAAAATGATTTCGTATTTAGAATATGCAAAAAACCTTACCGCTAAATTTGCTTTATTTGACATAGATCAAATATCAAGAGACTTGAATACCTAGGCTGATGCTCTGACCAGCCTAGGTTCAAATTTTACCCCCGCTGTTTTCGATAAAATACCAATTGTACACTTATTAGAGCCAACCATCAGCAGACCTGAACAGATCAATCCTGTCAATCAGGACAATAACTCTTGGACTAAAACCCTATTACGACTGGTTTCTCCAAGGAATACTACCTCAGGGTAGGCATGAGGCAAGGGCCTTTAAAATTAGAGCTTCAACTTATGCTATCATCAATAACACCTTGTTCAAGAGATCGCAGGCTGGACCCTACCTGAGATGCTTGGAGCCTGGCGAAGCCAAACTATTACTTCAAGAGATACATAATGGACACTGTGGCAACCATAAAGGAGGAAAGAGCCTGGCAAGCAAAGTTCTCGATGTGACAAAGCTACTGGCCTACACCGAGGGCCGACCGCCTGAAATACTCTTCAAAATGCGAAGCCCTGCCAAATTCATGCACCAATCATACATCACCATCGAACTCCTTCATTCAATCTCCGCACCCTGGCCATTTATAAAGTGGGGCATGGATATTGTGGGAAAATTGCCTGTAGCTCCAGGACAAAAAGTCTTCATGTTAGCCATGACTGACTACTTCTCCAAATGGATTGAGGCTGACTCTTACAGGCAAGTAACCGAAAAGGAAGTAATATCCTTCATCAGGACAAACATTATTTGCAGATATGGAGTCCCGTCAGAAATAGTATGTGACAACGGAATTCAGTTCGTGGAGAAAAGGACCCAAGCATTCTGCCAAGAATGGAATATCAACCTGGTAACACCGACCCCTGGATACCCAAAAGCTAATGGCCAGGCAGAGTCAAGCAACAAGGTAGTCATAAGCTGCCTAAAAAAGAAGCTGAAAAGAAGACGAGGCAGATGGGCTGAAGAACTTCCATTAGTACTATGGGCAGACAGGACAACTCCAAAGACTGCAACAGGCCAAACACCTTACTCCCTGGTATATGGCTGTGAAGCTATCATTCCTGCAGAAGTACGGGTACCAACATCCAGATGCAGCCTAAACAACGTTGAAACAAACAAAGACCTGATGCAAGATAACTTAGTCCTGACAGAAGAACTAAGAGACGCTGCCAAAATCAGGATGGCATCATATCAACAAATAGTCACCAGGACTTACAATAAAAACGTCATGATCAGGGTCTTTAAAGAAGGAGACCTTGTCCTACGCAAAGTATTTCCAAATAAAAAAGAAAAGTCAGCAGGCAAACTAGCTCCCATATGGGAAGGCCCTTACTTAATTGACTCAATTGTCGGACAAGGAGCATAGAGGCTCCAAACACTAGAAGGGGAAATGATCCCAAGATCCTGGAATGTAACTCATTTAAAACTATTCCATATGTAAAGATCAGGCTACAATCAGGTATAAATTCAATCACTACTCAACCCAACATGCTATGTGATGAATTACATGTTTTACATGCCTTGTTTGTATTTTATATCTGATCAACTAACCCATATATTTACTTTTTTGAATCCTGAACAATTATACATAATAAAAGATTATATGCATAAATAATCAGGATTGAGGTCTACTCTACTGTATATTCCTGAAACAAAAATTATGCACTTAACCGTGCCTGACGAGTTGGTAACCACCACCAGATACAGTAAAGAGTCAGGACCAATCAGGCATGAAATAATTGCCTCGACTCGACTAGGTTTATCGCCACTTATTACAACCGGCTGGGACGCAGCAAGACAGTGCAAGGGTGTTTTATCCCGACCATCAGTCTAAATGCCCTCTAGACAGGCCGAATACCAAGCCCTCCCCTAGGCGGGGGACATAAGCCCTCCTGACAGGCCGGATTTCCCACCCCTTCAACCATTATAGCAAAACACTATACTTGGTTGAAATACTCATGACAAATTGAAACGAAAATAATGTGCAGGTTATTTAAGCAGAATAATGTGCAGATCATGCAAACGAAATATTTGACACGTCCAACAGGACGAAACTCACAAATCAACCAAAAACAAAAGTGAAATCAGCCAAAAGAAGGCCATCATGCCTATATTAATAAACCTTTACCCCCTGGGGCAAAGGTGCCAAAATATTCATAAAGGCCAGGGAGAGTCCCCCTGACCCAAAACAGGAAAATAAAAATAATGTTTGTCCAGGGACATCCCCCCTGGATGGGCCAAAATACCAACTAAAATATATTACTGCTTCTCCTTAGAAGCAGCAGCATCAGCAACCTGCTCCCCACTCTTAGCCGGCTCAGCTTCAACGTCCTGCTCCCCTGGAGAGTCAACCTCATGTTCATTCTCCAAATTGTGCAGGTCAGGATACTTTGAAGCAGCAAAAGCCATCTCAGCTGCAGGGTCCCATTTGGCCCTGGCCTCGACAGGCTCCGACATAGCAGCCGCCCTTCCCTTGATATAAAAATAGAGGGAAGCATCATCCAGCTTGAACTCCAAGTCATCCCTCTCCTAGGTAAGCTCTTCATTCCTATCCAAGGCCTCTTGCAACAGCCGCCTGCTTGAAACTGCCTCAGTCTTAGCAGCATCCCTCTCAGCCTGCACCCTTGTCAAGTCAGTAGTTTTAGCAGCCAAGTCAGCCTTTGCAAATTCCAGCTCAGACTTCAACCTATCATAATCTGATCTCATCAAATCAATCCTGGCCACCAAAGAAGTAGCCTGATAGGCATTATGGAGACAGGTCGCAGCACCCTGGTCAAAAAACAAGAAAAGTATGAGTAACTTATACCAACAATAGAAAATTACCAAAACAAAACACACATAGAAATTATTCCAGCTTACCTCCCTCACAGCAGCCAGGGCACCAGCCAACAGGCTGACTGAGTGATCTACTGAAGCAACTGCCTGAGTAGCAGTCTCAACAGGGTCAAGGGTAAGCATGACATCCGATTTAGAAGCTGCATAGGCCCTGATTTTCACCCTAGCCTCCATATTATCCAACCCGGCTCTCACCTCCCGACCGGGCAGAAACATCAACATCTTCAATTCTCCTTTTCGGGTCGCCGAACTTGTCTCGGCAGGGCAAAGCAGTGCGATAGTGACCTTGGCAGCATCAGACTGCTCAGTCAAGTCAATGACAGGTTCAGTATCCCCGCTTCCCTGAGTACCTTCCTCCTTGATCTCAGCCAGCCTGGCTGAAAGGTCAGCCATACCAAACCTGACAAGGCGAATAGACGACCTGGTAGCTGCAACACGAAATGCTGTATCAGCAATACAAACCAAACATTATCAGGAAGCCCAGGTAAAAAGAAAGGAAAGATTAAAATAGACTTACTGCCTGAAGTGCTGGCACCAGCAGCCCCTGACGCTTTAGCCGCCCTGGGAGCACCGTCAGCCTTCAAACAGCGAGGAAGGTGACCAATCTCGCAACAAAGAGGCCAGGACCTCTCCAAAGGAGGAATAGCAAGGAAAGCAGAAACATTAGGAGTGGGGTACTCAGTTTCAAAGAACCAGATCATCAATCGCACACATAGGAGGTATGATTTATTATAAATTTCATTTCATTTTTTACTAACAGATAAAACATGCAGGCCAAAGAAAGAAACCAAAAGACTTACCAGCCACGCAGGCCTCATGATTTAAGTACGCCAGGCCAGGACCCACGGAATTGGTCCTGACAAACATATAGCCAGCAGCCCAGCCCTTATCATGGCCACTGTCTAAATTACTCAGAAGAGGAGTGGTAGACGCCCTGACCTTAAAACTTATACGGCCAGGACTGTTTGTTTTAACAGAATAACAGGTCTTCAAGTCATCAAGAGAAAAAGAAATATTGTGTTTTTTACAGAGGTTCTCAATAGAACATACAACCTTCCATACCATTAGCATCAATTGATAAGATGGAACACCGATCTCCTTAATAACCTCAGCCATAAGAGGAGAAAAAGGAAGCTTACAGCCTGCCCTGAAAGCCCAGTCATGGATGCAAAACCAACCAGGACAAGCCCAGTCAGCCCTAATAGGAGAATCCTCAAGGATCCAGACTTCAGCATCAGCAGGGATAATCCCCTTATCCTTCAAAATTTTCTCGAACTCAGGCTTCAAACGGTTTGCAGGAGACTGATCTTCGTTTAAAGCCTTCGTAGGCTTAAATTGAAAAGTACCATGAGATATTGAGATCATCTCCAATGGAGGGTCACTGGGCTTATTTACTGTGGGAGATGGAGCAGCAGAAGAAGCAGGCAAAGTTTCCGAAGAAACTTCCTCAGGATTCTGAGGAGGAGGAGTTGCAGGAACCGCTGCCCTGGTAGATTTTTTCTTTGCGGCCATTATTTAAAGAATTATGGAAAGTTGATTAAAGATTAAGGAAGTTGGAAATTAAGAAAACTGAAGAAAAGGATTGATGAAAAGGGAAGATGAGAAGAGATTGCGTTGATGAGTTCAACTTAATGAAGCACACAAGTATTTATAGTGAGGAAGATTAGGGTTTCAGCCGCAAAATCATTAAGGAAGTTGCAGTAAATAAACCACGCGTCAGCAATTGCAGTAAAAGAGCCGTTACAGAAAACTGATCAGGGAAAAATTAACCGTTGGGTGATCTTATCAAAATTGAAGTTATCTCCTCATTTTTTCGTCGTGGCACTACCAATAAGGAGATAAGGGGCAATTGTTAGGCCTGGAAATCCGCAAACCGCCCTGATCAGCATTTCATCTAAACCTGACTACCAGGTTGTCAGGGTGCCAGGCTCTCAGGGCACATGAAGATAGGCACCAAGCCATGGAGAGGACAACGGTCAAAATATCAGGATGATATTTGATCATATCCGCGTATATTAATGGAAATAAATACGCAGCATTAAGTATAAAGATTATGCAGTAAATACGGTAATTAAGAGAGAGATATTCAGCAATTATTACCAGCAATTATGGAGAATATTCAGCCTTCAATGCTTGATCATGCAGTCGTTCAAGATGGGAAAGTTATATAAGAGGCACTTTGAAGATATTGGAGGCACATCATTGATATGCAAGAAGAAATATACACATTACTTAGAGAAATACAAGCATTGTCATTATCATATCTTTATTCTCCCAAATCATATAGTGAAATCCTCTCCTGGCTTGGTGCCCGTGGTTTTTTCCCATTCAAGGGTTTTTCACGTACAAAATTGTTTGTCTTAATATTGTTGTTATTTTACTTATAGCTCAATATCGTACCCTGGCGACCTGACCAATAGTCTAATTAGAGCTAGTTAACCCTGCGCAATATCACCCTGACCTGATTTCGCTGGGTCAGGCCAGTAATGAGGAGATAAATATTACTTAAATTAAATAACTTTCTTAAGACTATTTATGAGAAGTCTAATCAATCTTCAACGGCTAATTGGAGTTTAAATATGACAGGTGATCATTTAAGGCAACCGCCTCTAATTACTGCACGCAACTTGCAGTAAAACCATAATCTTCACCGCATTATACATATCTTTAACCTATGTCTTTAACCTTCACCAAATACCATGGTTGCAAAAAGAAAATCTACTAGAGGTTACAAGACTCTTGGTGTTTCATCGACAACTCCTAAACCTGTTTGGTTGTTTCTGAAAGCCAAGCAGAAATTGGTTAGGATCATGCTCCTGTTGAGATGGTGTCTATCTTCCATGAGGACTGAATTTAAACCAACGAAGGCTCTTTATGGTCAAAATTCTCTTCCTAATCACCTCAAACCCGAGTTTGAAAAAAAATTGAAAGACAAGGGAATCATTCCTGCCGATTCAGTGGTGTGGATACCTGAAGATTCTTCTGTCGGAGCTGATTGGGCTTGCCCTGGCTGGTTCTGCATCCATGATTGGGCTTTCAGGGTTGGCTATAAAGTTACCTTTCGCTCCCTTGATGATCCATCTGATTAAGGAAATTGGTGTTCCTCCTTACCAGCTCATGCCTATGATCTGGAAAGTTGTCCACTCTATTAAACATCTATGTCATAAGCATAGTTTGACCTTTACTCTTGATGACCTCAAATGTTGTTATTCCCTAAGGACAAATAATCCTGGTAGGATTAGTTTCAAGGTTAGAAACTCGATTTCTGCTCTGCTTACCAATCTGGATGGTGGTGTTGATAAGAACTGGACTGCTGGTTACATGTTCATCAGGACTAACTCGGTTGGTCCTGACTTGGCATATCTGAACGTTGACGCCTGTATTAGTGGTAGATATGCTAGATTTTCCTTGCGAGAAATTTTTTAGTGCTAAATAGAATAATGGATACTAAATAGATTGTACATTTATTGCACTTGAAAATTGGACATATGAGACTGATTATCCTTCTAAAAGGGTAACTGCTTTCTTGGCTATTCCTTTCTTGGAGAGGACATGGCCTTTCTGCCCTGGGGTAAAGCGTTTCCCCCATTGTTTGAAGGCTGAGGATTCCACCAAACTCCCAAGGCGCACTAAGGCTGTAGGAGCTTCTACTTCTGGCAGTAAGATCCTTTCTTGACTTTCCTTATACTCTTATTTGTTTTTAGCAGTTGTTTTATTACTGATATAGATCCTTATACTGTAGCTACCAGGTAGTCTGCCAAATTAGCCAGGTTTGGTACTGCTGATCTAAATGTCAGGCTTGCCTAGGTCAAGGAAGAGGGTTGTCAAAGTAGTGGTGGGGCTGATTTTTCATTGACTTCACTGGTGCCACTACTGCCCCAGTTGTTCCTGCTGAGACGAGTTCAGCAGCTCAAAAGAGGAAACAAGAGGAGGCTGACATTTCTGCTTTTGCTGTTAGGGAGGTCAAGGTCAGGACAGACAATATGGATGAGGCCAGGGAAAAGATCATGAGCTTTGCTTCTTATAATTCCTCTTTAATATTGTCAATGGACCATATTAAAACTTCCACTATGGTTGTTGCTATTATGGATCATGTTGTCAAGTTATTGGCAAATGTCATAGGCTCTATGCAGGAGGCACTTCATGTTTCTTCTTTACTTAGTTATTTTCCTTGCAAAATTTATAATTATCTTTTCTAACATGTCTTATCTTTCTGATCAGAGTGCAGCAGCTTATCTTTTTAATGCTTATCAGGCTACTTCACTGGTGACTAGGATTGATATTTTGAATGCTGATCTTGATAAGTTGTAGTCTGAGTCTTCTTTCGTCAACGCTGACCTGGTTGCCGCCAAAGCGAACCTGGAAATGGTGAAAGCCGAGCGGGATGTTGCCAAGACTAAATCTGCATTTAGCAAGCAGCTGTTGTAGGAGGCGCTGGACAGGAATGAGGAACTCTATCTTGAGAAGGATGACCTAGAGAATAAGCTTGATGATGTTGCTTTCTATTTCTTCATCAAGGGTAAAGTGGCAGCTATGTCTGAGCCTGTGGAAGCTCGATCAGGATGAAATCCTGAAGCTGAAATGGCTATTGATGCTACTAGGTACTCTGACTTAACAATCTTGGTGAAGATTAAGAGGTTGACTCTCCAGGGGACCAAGGTGCTGCTGCCAGGGTTGAGGATGCCGATGAGGCAAAAGATGACGATGCTGCTTCCAAGGGAGAGCGGTATTTTATATATAATATTTGTTTGGATTTGGCCCATCCAGAGGGGGTGTCTCTGGAAAGACAATTTTATTTTATGTGGTATTGGTCATGAAGGTTATTCCTGACAAAATAATTATATGCTTTGATGGTCCTGATCAGGAAGGTTATTCCTGATCAGATGAGTATATATTTTGTTGCTTGTGCCTCATAGGGCAACGGTTTTATTAATGATATAAGGTTTTGCCTTTCAGGCTTGCTTTTCTTAATCCTGTTATCTCTTTATTCCTATTAAACTTGTTTTCTTCAAATATGTTAACATTTTAAACCTGTTTGATTTTTCAATCATGTGCTTATCTTAATTCCTGTATAGTTTTTATCCTATAATGATTGAAGTGGGTGGGAAGCTGGCCTGACTAGAGGGCTTATATCCTCTGCCTAATGGGAGGGCTTGGTATTCGGCATGTCTAGAGGATAGTGTACGTGTAGTCAGGATCTTTCATCTTCTTACCCGTCACATTGCTGCGTCCAGCCGTTGTAGAGGTGTGCGGCAAATAGCGAGGTCAAACTATTATTTCATGTCTGATTGGTCTTGTATTTGTCATATCTGGTGTTAGCTACCAACTTCGTTAGCGCAATAGGATGCAAAATAAATAGAAAGTACTTAAAGAAAATAAAACTGAAATATAATAGATCAGAGTAGCCCTCAATCCTGAAAGCTAATTCATATAATGACAAATCATGTATAATTTTTCAGGATTCAAATATTATATTTAAATATACATATATAATGAACATAGTTTGAACATTCAGGTATACAAGGCAAACATATCAATCACATACAAGTTGCATTTTGAGCATATAAGACAGACGAGTTTGACAAGCAGAGCATACATGGTTGAATAAGTCAAGCATGTATAAGTAGTGTTGAATACTTACCTGGCCAAGACAGGATAGAGCTGTATTACTTTGGAAATTTATATATGATATAATTTTTAATGAGTTATATTCCAGGACCTTGGAATCAGTTCTCTTTCTAAGTTTTGGAACCTATATGCTCCTTGTCCGATGATTGAGTCAATTAAATATGGGCCTTCCAATACAGAGGCTCGTTTGCCTACTAGTTTTTCTCTTTTGTTTGGGAATAATTTTCGTAGGACTAGGTCCCCTTCCCTGAAAACTCTAATCTTGACGGTTTTATTATAACTTCTAGCTACTGCTTGTTGATATGATGCTAGCCTGATTTTGGCAGCATCTCTCAACTCTTCTGTCAGGACTAAGTTGTCTTGCATTAGGCTGTCATTTGCCTTTATGCTGTTCAGGCTATATCTTAAAGTTGGATTTTTTTTCTTCTACAGGAATGACTGCTTCACGGCCATACACCAATGAATAAGGTATTGGGCCAGTTGATGTTTTTGGAGTTGTCATGTCTGCCCATAGTACTAATGGAAGCTCTTTTGCCCATCTGCCACGCCTTTTCTTTAGCTTCTTCTTCAAACAGCTGATGACCACTTTGTTGCTTGATTCAGCCTGAACATTTGCTTTTGGGTAGCCAGGAGTTGACGTCACCAGGTTGATATTCCATTCAGCACAGAAAGCTATGGTTCTTTTTCCAACAAATTGTGTGCCATTATCACACGCTATTTCTGAAGGGACTTCATATCTATAAATGATATTTTTCCTGATAAAGGATATAACCTCTTTTTCAGTGACTTGTTTGAAGGAATCAGCTTCTATCTATTTGGAGAAGTAGTCAATCGATCATGGCTAGCATGAATATTTTCTATCCTGGAGCTACTGGTAACTTCCCTACTATGTCCATGCCTCACCTCATAAATAGCCAGGGTGCGGAAATTGAATGTAGTAACTCTGATGGTTGGTGGATAATTGGAGCATGTATCTGGCAGGCTACACATTTTGTATAATATTCTAGGCAGTCAACCCTTAGGGTTGGCCAATAGTAACCAGTCCTGAGTATCTTGATTATCAGGCTTTTGCCGCCTTTATGGTTGCCACAATATCCATCATATATCTCTTGGAGCACTTGTTTGGCTTTGTGTGGTTTAAGACATCTCAAGTATAGTCCAGTCTGAGATCTTTTAAACAAAGTGTTATTGATGATAGAATAAGTAGAAGCTCTTATTTTAAATACTCTAACCTCATGTCTGTCCTGAGGTAGTATACCTCGCTAGAACCAATCATAATAAGGCCTAGTCCATGAATCATTGTCAGTATTGACAGGGTTCACCTGTTCAGGCTTGCTGGTGGTAGGTTTAAGTAAATGTATAATGGGTAATTTATCAAAAATTACAGGGGTAAAATTTGAACCAAGGCTGGCCTGAGCATCAGACTGGGTATTCGGGTCTGTTGATATTTGTTCAATATCAAATGAATGAAACTTAGCGCAAAGGTTTTTAACATACTCTAAATATAAAATCATTTTTACATCCTTTTCTGTATAAGTTCCTTTTATTTGATTGACAATTAAAAGTGAATCAGTTTTTATCTTTAAGTTTTGGACACCGAGGTCTAAACTTACCTTGAGTCTTGTTATGAGGGCTTTATACTCAGCTTTATTATTGGTAGCTTTGAACTCACAACTCACAGCCTGGGCTATTATGTCCCCTTGTGGTGATTTTATCACTAAACCTAACCCTGTCCGTACAATAGATTCCCCGTCTGTGAACAGGATCCATTCCTGGTATGATATTTTATTTTCTAACTGGTTAGCTTCTTTGGAAAAGTCTGACTCTAGGTTAAGGCTGAAATCAGCCACAAAGTCTACTAAGGCTTGTGATTTAATTGTTGTCCTGGATTCAAAGGTAATATCATAGGTGCTAAGCTGGACTGGCCATTTGGCCATCTTGCCTGATATTTCAGGCTTTCGCAGGACTTATGTTATAGGTAAGTTAGTCCTGACTATTATGGGGTGACACTCAAAATAAGGGCGTAACTTAGCACATGACATAATCAAAGTTAGAACATATTTTTCAAGTAATCCATACCTCATTTCAGCATCTAGTAGACTTTTACTTACATAGTAGACAGGATGTTGCTGACCTTCTTGTTCTTTTACCAAGACTGCACTTAATGCGGTGTTAGTTACGGATAGATATACTAACAGGGGTTCTCCTTTTTCTAGCTTGGTCAGTAAAGGTGGAGACGAAAGATATAACTTTAGATCATGGAAGGCTGCTTCATGTTCAAGTTTCCACTAAAACTGCTTGTTTTTTCTGAGAAGGTTGTAAAATATTTTACACCTTTTAGAAGATTTGGATATGAACTTCTTTAGGGCAGCAATCCTGCCTGTTAATTTCTGAATGTCCTTGACAAATTTGGGCGACTGCAATTCCAGTATAGCTTTTATTTGTTCAGGGTTGGCCTCAATTCCTTTCTTTGTCACCATGTAGCCTAGAAACTTCCATGTCGAGACTCCAAAGTGGCATTTTGCAGGGTTGAGCTTCATGTTGTATTTCTCCAGAATTTGAAATGTTATTTCTATGTGCTTTACATGAACTTGTGCATTCTTGGGTTTCACCACCATGTCGTCTATGTAGACTTCCATAATGTCCCCAATCTGCTCTTTAAACATCACGTGGACAAGGCGTTGGTATGTTACCCCTGCATTATTTAGACCGAATGGCATGGCAGTATAGCAATATATGTCTCGTTCAGTAATGAATGCAGTACTCTCCTGGTTAGCAGGGTGCATTTTTATTTGGTTGAATCCACTGGAGGCATCCATGAATGTTAGCATCTCATGCCCTACTGTTGCATCTACCATGGCATCAATGTGTTAAGAGGAAATGGATCTTTAGGGCGGGCTTTGTTCAGGTCAGGGTATTCAACACAGACTCTCCATTGATGATAGCATTTCTTTCCTGAGCAAATTTTCATCGTTTTTCCTGTACAGGGTTGAAAGATGTGTCAATATTGAGCTTATGGGTAATAACATCAGCACTAATTCCAGTCATATTAAAATGAGACCAAGCAAAACAGGAAGAATTATTCTTAAGAAAATTTACAAGATCAGGTCGGACAGAATCTGCGGCATCAGACCCAACTAGAACATACTTTCAGGGTACTCAGGATCGAGGATTACCTGTTTTGTTTCCATCCTCGACGGTACTACATACGTGCTCCTAACGGGGTACGGTAATTGTTATGCGAGAGACTTACCTTACTTGGAAGGCTTTAGGGTCTCGGTAATTCCTGGGCTAAATTATTCTCACCTTTAATGGTTGCTACTCCCCAATCTGTTGGTATCTTGACAGATTGATGGTAAGTTGAAGGGACAGCCTTAACATTATAGATCCATGGTCTACCCAAGATTGCATTGTATGAGGATAGGCAGTCCAGGACTCCAAAATTTATCATAAGATGCAACACATTCAGCATAGGTGGGAAGATAAATTTCCCCCATTGTGCTTCTCGTCTCTCCACTGAATCCTACCAAGACACTGGATTTCTTGGTGATTTGATCTTCGTTGATCTTCATGGCTTTAAGTACGTCTAGCATGATCAAGTTCACTAAGCTGCCTCCGTCTACCAGGATTCTTCTTACATTGGCGGTCCCAATTTGCATGGAGATTACCAGGCCATCATGATGCGGGTCAGGAATGTCAACCAGATCACAATCATTAATGGTGATAGGTGGTATATTTCCAGGCTTGCAGGGTGACTTTATCTGAGATGTCCTGGCTATCTTCTTTGATATGGAACTGGTCAGGCTACAGATTTCTGATCCGCCATTTATGAATTTTACTTCATAGAGTGGAGGTGGTGAAGGAAGGGTGTTGGAGCATATAATTTTCAAAGTTATGACTAATTGAGTGTATTAATTTCAAGAGTAAATATGATTAACAATTCTGATATTAACGGAATAAAAACAGAAGCCAAACAAAGGAAAATGTATTGTTTTTATGAGACAATTTTCTGATTGTATATGAACAAAACAAAATGCAGCCAATATAAACATAGGAACAAGTTTAAGCATCCACAGAGGCAAACTTAACTCGTCTTCTTAATCACGCCACAAAGTTCGAGAATTAAGGGACTCCACGAAGGAAGGAAGCAATCCACGAAGGAATTAAAGTTTGCACAAGCAAAGTGTTAATCTGAGTTTTACAATGAGGAACTCACCCTTTATATAGATAGATCAAAAACAACTAGTAAGAGACCTAAATGACCCAAATAGAAATCCAACCATTAATCAACAACTACCTTAATCTTATGGCCAACTTTTATTGTAAAAGAAGATAAACTAAATAGTACTTGCTAATTAAAATGCAAATGAGGGACAAGCTTTGTTGTCCTGTAACTTTTCTTGAACTGTATGGGATGTGCTACTAGTTGTTCATGAAGGTATAAGAAGCTAGACTCCAAAGAAGAACCACAAGAGTTGATTTCAAGGTTCACAAACCATTTAAGTCATTGTTGGTTGCATTTTTCTCACTTCAAAAAGGTATGCTCCCCATACTAGACAATGCTTACATCCTTAGGATAAATTAAAGGACATATTCCATACGTGAACGTGCCATTCAAGGCATATAAATGTCATTGTTGCAAACAGGTGCCAAAACAAGCTCTCCATAACATTGAGCAAATCAAACCCGTCTTGCAGACCCCATATCTTACTCCTCAAGTTGAGTTAGAATGTCCCATGGTACCAAAAAAGAGTTGGCTTTCAGTTGAAATTGGAATCATATGAAATAGGCTCCTAGATTAAGAGATATAAAACAAAGACTAAGTTCAGGTCAGAACTGAATGTTCAGCAGCATGCTATGTTCCGCAGGGATTTTGAGGCTTCAGATCTCTTTGCTCAGGTTGAACCAATGTGCAAAACATATATCCAATAAAAGCTAATTAAGTTAGATTTCATCTACAATTTGAATCACACACTAATGCTTCCTGGATTGTGAGATATTGCCACTTCTTTGATGACAGGTCAAAACTGGTCTGCAAGGCATTCCTCGTGCACACCTTGTTTGTTTGGATATAACTCAAGACACATAACTGATATGGGCATGATCTAACTCTCAGTTTTAGCTTATATTCCAAGATTTTCAAGCATATAAAGAACATGAAGAATGAATGAGGGTAGCTCAAGATATGACGTAAAGAACATGTCTCCTTATTCTTATTTGTAAACTTGTAATTGCTTGTTATCAACATTAACTCGGAGTTCCCTTGATTACTCCTATTGCAAACTCCCTTTCTTGAAAAGAGTTTGTCCTTAAATCTTGTTTGATCAAAACCCTTAGCTCTTGCTGCAAACCCCCCGGATTCAAAAGAATTTGACCTCAAATTTGACAGACAAAATCACCCACTGATTTTTGTAAGTTCAGCTCATTATTGAAGGTAAATAAGTCCTATTTCAGTTGGTGCATCCCTATGAAACATTCAGAGGAAATAAGTCTTCTCAAACTCAAACCCAACCCCATAAAGATGGGTTCACGCTCTTCCTTCCCGGATCAAACATCATAAGAAAGTGTCTTTGCTTTATGTAATGAACAGCCCTATTTTCAGAATGTGGTGCACATAGTCCATCTTGTAGGTGAAACCATTCATCGAGCTTATCTTGATCATGATGCCATAATGCACTTATTACTACTCCTGAATTAAATGATAAGGTGATGGAATTGCTGCCGTTAAAGGATGAGTTTTGACATGGCGTAAGGCAGTCACAAACTTCCTTAAGAGTATGAGCTATTTGAATAGTAACAAATGCTTCAACTAGCACTCCAAGTAGAAATGTTGCAGGGATGGACACACTTGTAAATTCCTTCAATATAGACCCCATAGAGTTTATTACTTCCTGCTTGATAATTTCACTAGGCTCCATACAGGATTCATTCACACAATCAGCAAGCAGTCCAAAATGAAAGCATGATTCAGTTGAACTCAAGTGTCCCACATCAATCCAACTTAAAATTTCATATTCCAATCCATTATAGCATGGTCCTCTTTGAATTGCAGTATTATATTCTCTCATCCTCAAACCCAAATAAAGGAACATGATTATATTACAGGTCATAATTCCTAGGTTGATGTTGTTATAAAGAGGTTCAGTTATCACCGCATAAGGCTCTGAATGAGCCAAATATCTATTATTGACACTTAAGGAACCCGAAATTAACATGATAAACAAATTCACACGAGTTTTATCAATCCTTTTAATGACATAGCTCCATACAAACTCAATGCTTAAAGCTGGACATCACCTTGTAATTCGACTTAATTTGCCACTATTAAATATTTTCCACTTTGAAATTCTTAACAAAAACATTTCAAAGATGGTATTCCTCTTTGACAACTCACATTCTAATTCATAAATATATTCCAAGCCTCCAAAATACTGAGAACATTTCAGCTCATCATTCCTTAAAACATAAGTCAAACCTAAATGTAATTCTTTAATTTGTTGGCTTAACATGAAATTGCATTGGAAAGAAAAAGACTCACTTGAAGTTTCCATAACATATATAAATGAGAATGTGGTTCACTTAGCCAACAATTTATACCTTCCTTAAGGATTTCTGGTGTGCAAACCCTACCTGTCAAGAAAGGAATCATCTTTTTGATGTTGAGAAGCAATTTTGACAAAGAACTGTTGCTTTACTTCATCCTACTGCTGGTGAAAATTACATCAGTCGCAGTCGGTTTTGTTGTTGTATCTTGTAGTAGATCCTCGAGAGCTTGATTTTTTCGCACCATCATGATGGACTTGTACTAATTCCTTATTGTTTCTTCTTCTTTGCTTCCAAGAATAGGGCAAGAGTTATAGTGCATCTTCATGGGAGCATCACTGGCAGCATGTGAATCGACTTCATTATGGACTCCATTTGAAGGAGAAAAGAACTCATTTACATCATCGTCGGAAATTAGAGGAAGCTCGGGGTTGAAGCAAGTACTACCTTCCTCATGAATAAAATCAATAAACATTGACGACTCCATTTGAACATGGCAAAGGAAGGGCCTTTGAAAGTGTAAAGATACTTCCATTGATTTGTTGCTGAAAGCTTTTTTGTAATTCTCTAAAGCCACAGGACTTTCCATGAATAGAGGGAAGTCCAATTTCTATAGCAATGGAATGGATGACAGATTGGTAAAGGAAATTGAAATGGTTACTGGTAGGCAAAAGGGGACAATTCCTTTCAAATATTTAGGAGTCAATGTCTCTCCTAAATTATTGTCCATATTGGACTGTAATTATCTAATAGAGAGAGTTGTTGATAGGATAAGAGGATTAGGTTCCAGAAAACTTTCATATGCAGGAAAAGTGGTGCTCATTCAGTCTATGCTTAGCACTCTGCATTGCTACTGGGCTAGGATATTCATTTTACCAAAGACGGTTATTAGTAAAATTGAATCTATATGTAGAGCTTACCTCTAGCATGGTTAGGATCAGAAGGAAAGTCCAGCACTGGTCTCATGGTCTCAGATATGCCAACCTCTGAAACAGGGTGATTTGGGGCTCAAAGATCTACATATCTGGAATGTAGCTGCCATTGGGAAATACGTATGGTGGGTAGCAATGAAAGCAGATTATCTTTGGGTCAAATGGGTCCATGCAATGTATATCAAACACACTGGGTGGAAGGATTATGAACCTGGTGTTGGGTGTAGCTGGGCTTGGAGAAAACTCTGCCAAGTAAAATATATATATATATATATATATATATATAACTAAACTATTTATTGCAGAGGATGTTGAGCAGTATACTCTCAGAGAGGGCTACCGATGGTGATAAGGTCTGTTGCTACCCCTGGATGCTAAACATTTGGATTTTACCTCGGCATAATTTCTTGTGTTGGCTTGTGGCTCAATAAAGACTACTAACACAAGACAGACTGGTAAGAATGCATATTACTCAGGATAATTGTTGTTACTTGTGTGGTTTAGAGGAGGAGAACCATGGTCGTCTCTTTTTCTAGTGCAAATACAGCAAGGCATGTTTACAATTGGTGACAGACTGGTGCCTGTGTCCAATCCCTGACAGAAATTGCATTCTCTGGTGGGTAGGATGGAGGCAACAATCTGCTTGCAGGAAGAAGATAGTAGTAGCCATTCTGGCATGCCTGATGGCTCAATTATGGCACTGTAGGAACATCTGCAGACTGGAGGGCTATGTTTTTAGGCCTGATGTTCTATTCAAAAATGTACGGCATGAAGTGCAAATTAGATTAGGACATTGTGAAGTTAAGACTCGAAATAGTAGAGTGCTTGATTGGATTAGTTTTATCAAAAATCACTAGAGGCACAAAGTTATATGTAATGTCTTAAAATGATATGTGGTTGTATGGGACTTTTCCAATATTAATGAGAACTTACATTTTCCCAAAAAAGGGGTAAAGAAACTGATTTTGATGTTACTCTGATAAAAAAAAAAAAAAAGAATCTTTGGTAATGTAAAGGTATGAACTTTAACATTAAAATTACTCTAGGATCGTCTTAGATTTTGGAAAATCAAGAGCCTAAGCTCTGATACCAATTTGTAGCATATAATTTGTAAACTTATGACTAATTGAGTGGATTAATTTCAAGAGTAAATATGATCAACAATTCTGATATTAACAGAATAAAAACATAAGCCAAAGAAGAGAAAATGTGTTGTTTTTGTGAGACAGTTTTCTGATTGTATATGAAAAAAAATAAAATGCAGCCAATGTAAAGATAGTAACAAGCTTAAGCATCCACAAAGACAAGCATAACTCTTCTTCTTAATCACGCAACAAAGGTCGAGAATTAAGGGACTCCACGAAGGAATAAAAGTTTGCACAAGCAAAGTGTTTAATAATTCAAAATCTAAGTTTTACAATGAGGAACTCTCCATTTATATAGATGGATAAAAAAAACAAGTAAGAGACCTAAATGACCCTAATAGAAATCCAACCATGATCAACAATTACCTTAAACTAATGGCCAGCTTTTATTGTAAAAGAAAACAAACTAAATAGTACTTGCTAATTAAAATGCAAATAAGGGACAAGCTTGGTTGTCCTGCAGATTTTCTTGAACTATATGCGACGTGCTACTAGTTGTTCATGAAGGCATAAGAAGCTAGACTCCAAAGAAGGACCACAAGAGTCGCTTTCAAAGTTCACCAACCATTTAAGTCATTGTTGGTTGCATTTTTCTCATTTCAAAAAGGTCTGCTCCCCATACTAGATGATGTTTAAACCCTTAGGATAAATTAAAGGACATATTCCATACTTGAACATGTCATTCAAGGCATATAAATGGCATTGTTGCAAACAGGTGCCAAAATAGGCTATCCATAACATTGAGCGAATTAAACCCATCTTGCTAACCCCATATCTTGCTCCCCAAGTTGAGTTATAATGTCTCCTAGGTACCAAATTAAAGTTAAAATAATTATATTTCATTTGCAATTGGAATAACATGAAATAGGCACCTGGATTGAGAGATATAGGACAAAGACTAAGTTCAGGTCAGAACTGAATGTTTAACGGCATGCTATGTTCCATCAGTGACTTTGAGGCTTCATATCTCTTTGCTCAGGTTGAACCAATGTGCAAACCATACATCAAATGAAAGCTAATTGAGTTACTTTCATTTACAATTGGAATAACACACAAACGGTTCCTGGATTGTGAGATATTGCCACTTCTTTTAGGATAGGTCAAAACTGGCCTGCAGGGCATTCCTGGTGCACACCCTGTTTGTTTGGATATAACTCAAGACACATAACTGATATGGCATAATTCCAACTCTTGGTTTTAGCTTACATTCCAAGCTTTTCAATCATATAAATAACGTAAAGAATGAATTAGGGTAGCTCAAGATATGACATAAAGAACAGGCCTCCTTATTCTTACTTTTAAACTTGTAATTGCTTGTTATCAACATTAACTCACAATTCCCTTGATTACTCCTGTTGTAGGTGCCCTCCTACTTTTTCTCCTGATTGCTTTTGCTGGGATCTTTATTCCTGCCTCTGGCTTTGATCAAATCTTTGAGGTTCCCTGCCTTCAGTAGATAGGTTACTTCTTTCTTAAGAGTAAAGCAATCCTCTGTTATATGTCATAATTCATATGGAAGTCACACCAATGGTCTGATCTCTCCTTGGATTTTGGTTGTGTACCTTTCTAAACCATCTGACCACTGGTCCCATGTTGTCAAGTTGTTGCATAAAGCCTGCAACATCAACACAAAATTCATGTTCCGATATATGTAGATGAATTTTAGTCTTACCTTTAATGTTCTTTGGTCGGGTTGACTTCTGAATGGTCAGGCCTGGAATATGGAGTCGTCCTGAAATTATTTCCCCTGTAATTGGAGTTATTTATGTTCATCTTTTCGTACTCCTTCACATTGCCGGATGCTCCAATCTTGTAACTTTTATCTTTCTCTAGCCTGATGTAAGCAAGCATTTTGGCCTGAACATTCTCATAGGTATGGCAGAGATACTTTGTGAGTTCCACGTAGAGATCACTATTGGGTAGTAATCCCTAGCTGGATGCCTCCACTGCTGTTCCAATGTCACACCTAGGAATAGATATTTTCTCCTTGTTGAATCTATTGAGAAAAGTCCTGAGGGTCTCATCTGATTTCTGGGTAATCCGATACAGATCACTGGAATGCTTCTCCAATTCCCTACTGCTTTCGAACTGCTGGTTGAATTTGTTGATCATATCAGCAAAGGATTTGATGCTTCCATTTGGCAGGTTGATGTACCATTGTAGCACAGGACCAGTCAGGGTTATCTAAAATCCTTTGCACATGCAGACCTGCCTAAACTCGCTTGGAATTGATGTAGCCAACATTTTTTGTTTATAGAAGGCCACATGATTTTGTGGATCTGCAGTCCCATCATAGGTTTTCATAGATGGAATCACGAATTTCTTGGGGAGATCCACTCTAGCTATCTCGTCTATAAAAGGTGAGTCAACATAGCTATCGGGGGCAGCAGCCTCTTCCATGCTGTTAGGTATTCCAGGTATCTTTTTTTTTTCGAGTTTTTCATGAAGTCTCTTGATTTCCTAGACCACTGCCTGTTGGAGCTTGTGTCCTCCACAGTTAGTGTGATAACATATATAAATCTCTTATAGGTTCACAAGGGTATACTTAGTATTTTATCAGTTGATTAACGTTTACTTAATAACGGTTGGCTTGCTAGAAGTTTGACGTTATTATCATACAGATGGCGGTGATCAACTGGTCCCTAAAAGTCACACCTAAAGGATGTGTGTGAGAGATGTGATTGTATGAAAATATAATCACATTGATGCCTGACTAAAAGGTTAGTCTATGTATTTGACTTAACAGTCAGCCAATGTGATGATGAGACGATTATTTAATACAATTAAATAATTCCAGCTGAGACGAATTAATTGTTAAATTCGTAAATTGAATATAAACTGTTATATTTAATTAATGTATATAATGTTAGCTCAAACGAATTAAGATGTTAATACGTAATTAAACGTAACCAGTTATATTTAATTAGCAAATTATAAATATGTTATATTTATAGTTAATGTATATATTATGCGAGATTGTCATAATAAAATGTTGACAGACCGGTATTAATAAATCGACTACAAACTGTTGTGTATAGACTTATTACTACATGTCGACATAAATTGACAATTGAGAAAATAATACACATTTTATACATTAGAAAACAACCAAAAATAAGAAGATTTTTCTCCTTATTTTGTGGTTGTTGAAACCGAAATAAGAGAAAAAAAAGGGAAGAAAAATATCTTCCCCATTTTTGTCTCCTTGGCCGGTTTTTAAGAGATTAGAGGGAGAATTCATTTTCTCTCATTCTCTTGACCTAATTCTCTCATCACTCACACAAAAACCCTAAAAAATTCATAACAAGTTTGGGGATCTATTCTAGCAAGAACAAGGGCATTTCTCATAACATTTTGGGTGCAACAATTAGGAGAATATCGATTTCGATATTGTTCTTATGCCAAATTTGCTAGGACCAAGGTTGATTCATATCTCTATACTTTTGTTTATGTAATTTCAATTTATGACTCGTTTTTCACTATTATAATTTCGTTATAATCCGAAATCTTGATGAAGTATACCGATATTTCCTACAAGTGGTATCAGAGCATAGGCCACGAAATTATTTTATATGATTTTCATAAATGAATTTAAACAAAAAAAAATTTGAAGAAAAAAATCTATTCGGCCGAATCAATTTTTTTTTGCCGAATGAATTTTTTTTTTTTCAGCCGAGAGTTTTTTGTTTTTTGATGCATTGTTCAATTTTTATTTATTCATATTATTGTTTAATAGGTTAAGATGATAATATGATAAATTTGTAGATGTTTTGATTTAATAAGAATTAAATTAAAATGTAAATGGAAATTGTTTTTGTTTTATGATGATAATTTGTTTTTGTTATATAGTTTTTGGCATACATGATGTTAAATTGTTGTTTAAGGTCATGATTCATTAATTTAAATGTTGATAATTATGCCAATCTTGTTCTAATAGCAACATTAAACAAATTTGTTCATTATAAAAGGGTTGTTTTTCTTGAAAAAAAAACTGTTTTTTTTTTTTGATTTTAGGGCTTAATGCCGAAAGGAAAAAAACGGCTTTTCTATTTTTAGGGCAAAATGCCGAGAGAAAAAAAAATTATTTTTTTTTTGTTTTTGTGGAAATGCCGAGAGAAAAAGAAAAAAAAATTCTGTTTTTTTTTTGTTTTTTCCGATTTGCCGAGAGCATTAATAAAAAAAAAGTAGTTTTTGGCCAAGTATCATTATACATTATTTCAATAATGTATGATTCTTAGTTGTGAAAAGGTTCACAAATTTAAGATACCTAATTATTTTAAAGAGGTTTAAAATAATGTTGGATTAATTCATATTACAAGATTAATATGTATTAAGATTGGAATTATTGTGAGTAATTGAGGAACTGTCACATAATTTGGTCATTTAAATAGGTGGTTTGGATAAATTACTCTACATAATTAAGGAATTATATCTTGAATGATTAATTTATAGTTGATGCATTTTTATTTAGTTGAATGTTTTGTTGAATGGTTTAATTTACGTATTTTTGCAATCGGTTGTAATTTTCAATACCTAGTGTGGCCTTAGTTAATTATGTTTTCGTAATAATGGAAACATAATTTTAATGTAATTTTGAGATCTCGAATCTCCTTTTGGTTTTCTTTTATATTATGGTTTTGAAATTAGAATGTAAATAGGTTTATTTTGTAATTTTTATTGTAATTTTGAGAAGACTAAAGATGGAGATTGGATTGCTCACTCCCGCTACATGGACCAAGATGGAACATCAAGACAAGCTTCTCGGGTCCTAAGAAGGATTCCAAAGTTGTATTTATGTTCATTTTGGTAGATATGCCACACTAGGACTTTGTTTTTGTTTTACGTTTTTCCATTCCTATTGCTTTTCTTCACATGATAATTAGTGCATCATTTTTCGCCTATACCAAACCACCTAATAATTTGCATGAAAATTGACTCATATAGATTGTATGTTAGTTATCATGGACATAAAGATGTCACAAAATTTTAAGCCATCATCTTAGTTTATTCATTCTCGCATGCTAGATATTAGTTCACTTAAAATGAATTAAAATAAAGTTGATGGGATCTTCCTCTAAAACTGAAATTGAGACTAGTCTTTATAGGCCAAACAACTATGAATCCCTTCGTCGTCGGTAGGCATATAGGACCTTACTCTCCATATGACCCCTTCTACGTTGGGTAAGTAGTTTGTGTTGACTTAGTTTACCTCAACATTATAATCCGAAGAGTTTCTCGAGATTATGATGGACTATAGATAGAATTTACAGAAATTTATCAACCAAGAATTCTAATAGTAGAATTAGCCAAGAGGTTGGCTTATCAATTTACAGATAGTTGAGTCTTAGGATCATTTATATAATTCTTGAGGGAGGTCAATTGTATAAATGCTTGAGTCTTCGCATTATAACAGTATTGCATTAGACTTAAATCATAACGATGAGTATGCTTATTATATTTTATTCTTCTTTCTCAGTGTAAGATTCGTTTTATATTGATAATACTGCTTACAACAATGGCTGGAAATAATGATATCCCTATGCCAAGTGCCACACTTGGAAGCGAGTCCTGGCTAAAAGCTTTCATGGACAACATGAATCAGTTCACACGACTGAAAAATGACGGGTCCAACTTTGCGGACTGGGAGCCATCATTACGGAATGCTGCCATTGCTGACGGTAAGCTCAAGTACTTAACTGAGCCAATACCGCCAAACCCAGGCCCCAATGCAAGAGCTAACGAGTCAATTGCTTATAGTGACTTCGTTATGGAAGCGGGTGCGATAAAGAACGTACTCATTTTTGCAATGGAAACCAATTTGCAAAGACGCTTCATTGCCCAAGGTGCAAACAAGATTTTCACCACGCTCACTAATGAGTTCTCAAAAGCACCGAGAATCGTTACTTATGAGCATACCTGTCACTTCTTTGATGCGAAACTCCAGAAGGGCCAACCGGTTAGCCCACACATTCTTAACATGATTGAGAATGTCGAGAAGCTGGAGGAACTTGATTGCAAAATCAGTGAGTGCATAGTCATTGACCGTATGCTTCATTCACTTCATGATGGTTTTGCCCTTTTTAGGGCAAATTACTACATGAATGACATGAAGAAAAGTCCTCATGAGCTACACTCACTTCTCGTACAGACCGAGAAGGATATGAAATTGAGTGGGAGCATGAAGCAAGATGTTCTCATGATTTCCAACAAGAATAAGGGTAAGGGCAAGGCTCACGGCGACCTAACTGTAGGAAAGCCAAAGTTTAAAAAGTCAGGAAACAGTAAGAGTGGGCCTGGTGAGACTAGTGGCTCACAAGGCAAGGAAAAGAGCAAGGCCAGTGACATTGAGTGCCACCATTGTCACAAGACTGGGAATTGGAGGAGGAATTGTCCCGTGTACCTTGAGGACATAAAAGCAGGCTGCGTCACTCCTGTTGGTATGTCATCTTATATTCATATGATTGAGATTAACCATGCAAGTTTTGGAACTTGGGTACTTGATACTGGTTGTGGTTCTCATCTGTGTAATCATTTGCAGGGCCTAAAAAACATCACACCTCTCGCAAAGGGTGATGTGGACCTGCGAGTCGGGAATGGAGCTAGAGTTGCTGCGGTCTCAAAGGGGAACATACGTAATCCAACTCCCAAGTGGTTTTGAGTTATATTTATATAATTTTTACTATGTACCCAGATTATCTAAGAACATTATTTCTGTTTCCATACTTGATAAAGACGGTTTTTCATTTTCAATAAAGGATAATAGTTGTATTTTCTCTTTCAATGAAATGGTTTATGGCAAAGCAGTTTCCATGAATGGAATTTATATCTTAGATCAAACCACAGATATATTACATGTGAATAATAAGAAATTAAAGGTTGGTGACAAAGATCAAACTTATCTATGGCATTGTCGAATGGGACATATAAATGAAAAACGTGTAAAGAAACTCATCGAGAATGGGACTATTCCCACATTCGATTTTTCTACATTTGGCACGTGTGAATCATGTCTTATCGGCAAAATGACTCGAATTTCCTTCAAAGGTGTTGGAATGCGCGCTAGTGACCTATTAGGACTCATACATATTGATGTATGTGGACCTATGTCAATTACCACAAGAGAGGGCTATAGATATTTTATCACTTTCACGGACGATTTGAGTAGATACGGATATGTCTACTTAATGAAGCATAAAAGTGAGTCTTTTGAAAAATTCAAAGAATACCAGAATAAGTTTGAGAACCAACTGGGAAGAAAGGTTAAAGCACTCCGTTCAGATCGGGGTGGCGAATATCTTTCAATGAGTTTGATCAACACCTTAAAGACTGTGGAATAGTTTTGAAGTTAACTCCACCTGGAACACCTCAATTAAATGGTGTGTCCGAATGGAGAAATCGAACACTACTTGATATGGTTCGATCCATGATGAGTCACACGATAGTAACTGATTCATTATGGGGTTTTGCTCATTTGTCAGCTGCTCTTATACTTAACCGAAGTCCGTCTAAAGCTGTCGACAAGACTCCATATGAAATATGGAAGGGAACGGTCCCTAACTTGTCCTTTATTCGGGTTTGGGGCTGCGAGGCTTATATCAAGTGGAGACACGAGGATAAGCTCGGCCCGCGATCGGTCAAGACATACTTTATTGGTTATCCAAAAGGAATGTTTGGTCATTACTTCTATTCACCTACCGAACATCGAGTTTTTGTTGCGGCTAGTGCGAAATTCTTAGAGGAAGAATTTCTCGAGAACAAGTCAAGTAATAGAACCTTCGAGCTGTCGGAGATTCAAGAACCAACAACCGAGGCACAGATGGAGGAAGTTGTTCCTTCAACTGATGATACGGTTAATATTCCTCAGGAACCTAGGAGGTCGGGTAGAGTCTCTAATCCTCCAGACAGATACATTGGTATGGTCGAGGAAAATGACGTTTTGCTCCTAGAGAGTAATGAACCCGCTACCTATAAAGGTGCCATGGCCTGTTCCGACTCAAAGCTATGGCTTGAAGCCATGCAATCCGAGATGGACTCCATGTATGAGAATGACGTATGGGATCTTGTTGATTTACCTAACAAGGTACGACCTCTTCAGTGCAAATGGCTTTACAAAATAAAGCATTCTGTAGAGGGGCAACCAGATACCTATAAGGCATGACTAGTGGCAAAAGGTTTCACTCAGGTGCACGGATTGCATTATGATGAAATTTTTTCACCCGTAGTTATACTGCGTTCCATTGGGATAATCTTAGTGAATGCCGCTTTTCATGACTATGAAATTTGGCAGATGGATGTGAAAACCGCCTTCTTAAACGGTTATTTGGAGGAGGAGTTGTACATGGTGCAACCCGAAGGTTTCATAGATTCTGAAAATCCTAAGAAAGTGTGCAAGCTTAAGCGTTCCATTTATGGACTTAAGCAAGCTTCTCGGAGTTGGAATCATCGTTTCGACCAGGTGATAAAAGAGTATGGTTTCACTCGATCGGTCGAGGAACCATGTTTATATGTCAAGTCGAGTGGGAGTAAAATTGGTTTCTTGATATTGTATGTCGATGACATACTCTTGATTGGGAATGACATTCCTCTCTTATCTTCGGTAAAAGGATGGTTGAAGAACCATTTCCAGATGAAAGATCTGGGTGAGGCACAACGCATATTGGGAATCCGTATCTATCGAGATAGATCACGACGGATGATATCACTAAGTCAGGAGTCTTATTTGGATAAGATTCCTGAGAGGTTCAACATGACCAACTTCAAGAAGAGGAACCTTCCAATGACGTCTGGGATGCATTTGAGAAAGTCTCAGTCACCCACGACACCTGAAGGGGTTGAACGCATGAGTCGTGTTCCTTATGCATCTGCAATAGGATCAATCATGTATGCCATGATATGCACACGTCCAGACGTGGCATATGCATTGAGTATGACGAGTCGGTACCAAAAGAATCCAGGTGAAACACACTGGATAGCTGTTAAAAGCATCCTTAAGTACCTACGGAGGACTAAGGATTGGGTATTGACTTATGGAGGTGATACTAAGCTATATGCAATCGGTTACGCAGATGCTAGCTTCCAAACAAATCGAGATGATTCGAAATCTCAGTCTGGATTCGTCTTTACTCTTAATGGTGCTGCGGTCAGCTGGAAGAGTTCCAAACAGGAAGTTGTAGCAGATTCTACTACTGAATCCAAGTACTATGCCGCTTTAGAAGCAGCAAAGGAAGCTATATGGATGCGTCAATTTTTACAAGGACTAACCATAGTTCCTAGTTCGAATGACCCAATCACTATCTATTGTGACAATAGAGGTGCCATCTTCCAGGCTAAGGAGCCTAAATCTAGCAACAAGTCTAGACATGTACATCGGAAGGCTCACCTGATCCGTGATTATGTGGAGCAAGAGGAGATAGTGATTGACAAGATTGCTTCGGATGACAACATCGCGGACCCTCTCACTAAACCATTGTCATATGATAAGCATGAAGGGCACGTTATTTTCATGGGAATTAAACGTGTTCCTGAGTTGTACTAGTTGTTTATGGATTCGATACATTATCTTTTTTATATGCTATTTATAACTTCATCGTTTTATTTCATATTTTGTTTTTCATGTGGATTGTACGACAACATTGAACGCCACAAAGTGAACTGAATTACATTATATTTGTTTTGGTCCGTAATCGCCTACATGAGCTGATAACTCTGGCTATTATATTATGAAGTTTATTGATGGTGGGTTTAACGAGCCATAAGTCAAACGATTGACTGATCGATCACAGATGCGAGTTATAACAATACCTCGTAGAACAAATTGTGACAACGTAATGGAGTCCTAAATGTTTAAAAACATTTGGTGTCAGGTCATGGATTGGACGTCCATTGTGTTCCTAGAGTCGATTCTTTTGACTATCGACTGTCTCTTGAGATTAAGGCAGTTTTTGGGTGACTTTGGTTTCTTTCTCATGGTCGACCGTAACTGGAGGCTAAGCAGATTTTCACTGGGTCATTTCATACTGTTCTTATATCTGCAGGATTCGAGTGGAAGAAAATATCCAACCTTTATCAGGTTTAGTTATTTCTCAGGGCCACTCGAGGAGTTGTAACTGAAATGCATGGCCATGCTCGAATGATGATTCGTTTATCAGTTAAGTTACTCTCTAGTCGGGGAAACCACTCTTGATATTGATCACTTGTAAAATACAACCTTTGTGAATACGGATTTTGCAAATTGTTTTACATTGAGTGGGAGAAATTTTAGGATATGAGAATCGGTTATCGCACATACACTTGTGAGGACAAGTGGGAGTTTGTTGGAGCTTGTGTCCTCCACAGTTAGTGTGATAACATATATAAATCTCTTATAGGTTCACAAGGGTATACTTAGTATTTTATCAGTTGATTAACGTTTACTTAATAACGGTTGGCTTGCTAGTAGTTTGACGTTATTATCATACAGATGGCGGTGATCAACTGGCCCCTAAAAGTCACACCTAAAGGATGTGTGTGAGAGATGTGATTGTATGAAAATATAATCATATTGATGCCTGACTAAAAGGTTAGTCTATGTATTTGACTAAACAGTTAGCCAATGTGATAATGAGACGATTATTTAATACAATTAAATAATTCCAGCTGAGACGAATTAATTGTTAAATTCGTAAATTGAATATAAACTGTTATATTTAATTAATGTATATAATGTTAGCTCAAATGAATTAAGATGTTAATTCGTAATTAAACGTAACCAATTATATTTAATTAGCAAATTATAAATATGTTATATTTATAGTTAATGTATATATTATGCGAGATTGTCATAATAAAATGTTGACAGACCGGTATTAATAAATCGACTACAAACTGTTGTGTATAGACTTATTAATACATGTCGACATAAATTGACAATTGAGAAAATAATACACATTTTATACATTAGAAAACAACCAAAAATAAGAAGATTTTTCTCCTTATTTTTGTGGTTGTTGAAACTGAAATAAGAGAAAAAAAGGGAAGAAAAATATCTTCCCCATTTTTGTCTCCTTGGCCGGTTTTCAAGAGATTAGAGGGAGAATTCATTTTCTCTCATTCTCTTGACCTAATTCTCTCATCACTCACACAAAAATCCTAAAAATTTCATAACAATTTTGGGGATCTATTCTAGCAAGAACAAGGGCATTTCTCATAACATTTTGGGTGCAACAATTAAGAAAATATCGATTTCAATATTATTCTTAGGCCAAATTTGCTAGGACCAAAGGTTGATTCATATCTCTATAATTTTGTTTATGTAATTTCAATTTATGACTCGTTTTTCTTTATTATAATTTCGTTATAATCCGAAATTTTGATGAAGTATACCGATATTTCCTACACTGCCATCATGATAGGTGCTCCAGTTTCATCAGGTTTATCTTTGTCATCCTTGGAGATGTCATCCTCATCCACATTTATTACTTTTTTGGTACTTGGACTGTTGGAAATCTATATCTCATTATACACAACATATTCATATATGTTACATTTTAATTTAGTCATAAAAATAAAACTAGATCTTATGCATGCAAACATAAATTACAAGAGATGAGAAAACATTTTCCTTGCTATGGGATTTCGGTTTTATGGGCACCAACAAGATCTCCTTCTTGTTAGTTCTTGAGCTTTCCATGAATATAAGGATGATCCTCCAAAAATCCCAAATAGAGATTCTCCTCTTGATTGCACCCAAGATTATCTCTTATCCCCACTAAATAATATTAGCTAGATATTAGTTTAGTAGTTTACCTTAAAATTGATTACTAACACTCATATATTACACTAATAATTTTAGTAATCTTTTATGAACAATTTGAATCAAAAATCTCATGTTTTGATGAAGATTAAAGAGAGAAGAGAAAATTCATGAACTTTTGCATGTGATATATTAGAATGAATGAATAAGAGAACTAATTCCCTTAAAAAAGAGGAGGTTCACGGTTGGGACTACCAACATAGGGCATCTTACTTTCTCTTTTTTTCTTCACAAGAATTAGGTGTGTAAGATGTGTAAGAGTAGGTGTAAGGCTAGTTGTAGGTAGGCCATGATTAGGTTATTTTATCTCATAAAATAATTCACCCACTAACACCTTCCACCTCCATTATTTCGGTCCATATACATAAAATGGACTACCATTTTATTTTGTCAATTTGTCATTTGTCACACAATATGTCACATGTAGTATGTTACATGTTACTAATTAATTTGATGCATATTTATCACATAAATATCATTTCATGAATTAATTAAATTACGTACAACAAATTGACTAGTGATACTTGATCACATAAATAAAATGGGTCATAAAATTATAATTCACAACATCTTGTAATTATAATTAACCATTCATTCTTATCTTTATTGTTTCACAAACAATAAACAATTTTAGTAATAAAGTATTTCAATTACTAAAATAAATCTTATTTAATCCCATTATAATAAGATATCAATATTCTCTCTCGCAAATTGAATTGTTCAATTTTAAGGAATTGACTAACTTGTATCGTCATACAATTAATCAACTTTACGGATAAGGGCATCATCCTTTAGGTGTGACCTTAAGGGATCAACTGAACACCACCGTCCCACGACAGTAACGTCAAACTCTAGCAAGCCAATCGTTACCGATTAATGTTGATCAGTTGACTATAAAATGAATCATCCCTTACGTATTCTTAAAAATGAGATTTAAACATGTGATCATCATGATCGACAATTGTGATCGCATTATTGTCGGAGGACACATATTCCAACAATCTCCCACTTGTCCTCGGCAAGTGTGCATCACCAATTCTCTTGTCCTATTACTATCTCCCACTCAATGCAAGGTGTCTTTCGGGTCGTACTTGCAAGTGATCATATCGAGAGTGGTTTCCTCGATCTGGAGAATAACTGATTGACCGGAATTTATCTACCATAGGTACCTTCCGAGCGTGGCCACGCATTTCCAGTTCATTACTCCTCGAGTGGCCCTGAGATATTGTTATAACCCTGACAAGGGGTGGACAATTCCTATTGCACTTGTTCTCTTCGACTAGCCACAGCCATCATAACCAAAAATATGCCCATTTGACCCCATTTACGAAGGTCGTAGTAACACAAATCAAAGTTAATCTGAAACTGTGCCACCTTAGGCAAACAGTCTTTAGTCAAAAGAATCGACTCATTAGAATACTATAGTAGCTCTCGCCACGACCAGGTGTAGATACCCGTATCCGTCGATATTGGAATTTATAGAGAACCCGACAAACACCCGATGATGATAGGACACATGTATTCTTTAGTTGTCATTGTCATTATTTGGAGCTCGTTTTACGATGTAGAATGGGCGTCGTCGATGAAGTATTTTATTAATTTAAATGATATTTAAATTAATGTTTTTTTTAAGTGAATTCATTTTATTAATTTAAATGATATTTAAATTAAAGCCTTTTTTAAGGTGATTTCAATTTATTTTATTTTGTTTTGAATTTATTTTCTTGAGTTTATTTTATTGAAAATAAAGTAAATATTTGATTTGAAAAATCATTTTATGAGTATATTTGATTTGAAAAGTCATTTATTTTAATGTGTTAATCGATTTGAAAAATCGATTTAAAAATCGAAAAGAACTCGTTTCAACCACGAGTTTTGGAGCGCGATTGTAGCTCGGTTTTTGAGCCCGTTTTCCTTACGAGTTGGCACGAATATCGAGTACACTAACCAACCTAGACCACTACCCATCCAACCCAGTTCGAACCCCCTATCCACGGCCCAAAATTCCATCCCAAATCATCCCCAAACAGCCCGCAATACACGAGCAGCCCCCCTGTTTTGGCAGCTCAATCCCGAGCCCAAAACCCGCTCCAAACACCACCAAAACCAGTACCCATTAACCCTAACCCGTACCCTAATATCCTTCCCATATTACCTTACCTTAATCACCAAGAAAAACCCCCAAACGAACCCTAGAAAACCCCCCAAAAGCTGCTGGACAGCAGCTATGCTCAATAGGCCCGACTGCCTCTCCCCCTCTTTTACCCTACTTTAACTCCTTATAAATACCCACCCTTCACCATACATTCATGCCTCTAAGTTCTCCATACATCCTACCATCACTCACAAGCTTTAAACCTCAGAAACAAACCCTAATTGCCTCTCAAAAACCCTCCACAAAACCGACATACAAACTGAAACTGTTTGTGTGTCCTCTTCGAAAAACAATTCGTTCCTCCCTCAAACCTCCATCAAAACTCGATTTTCTTGTTCCTAATTAACCACATAACATCCATATACACATTAGAAAAAGATTTACGAGCCAAATTGCCCTTGAGAGTACACGAAATCCCTCGAAAAACAGAGTGTTATACAATCTGTTTTCGCGGTTTGTTCCTGTCTGTCCAGTTCTGTTTGTGCTCGTTTTTCGTGCCCAATAACTCAAAACGAGCGGGGGTTGCTTTAAGATCCCTGTTCTCCTCTCTTTCTAGTTTTCAAAACATCTTTTAAATCGAATTTTCATCGTGAAACGAGGGAGAAATCATCGTTTGAAAGTTGCTATCCAGATTTGCCAAAAACGCGTGTTTGCTTTGTTTCTTCGTCGACGACGGCCTCTCGAGATAAAATCTACCATCGATTACGACCCAAGACGGTGTCAACGATACATTTAGGTTGAGGGTGCATCAAATCCTCCTCTTTCTCCTTTTTTATTTCGTTTTTTTATGTTTGTTTTCCTTATAGTTTATTTTTGTTTGTTTATCGCTTTTATTTATCGTTTAAATTAACTATGAAACTAGTTTAGTCCGAGTATGAGTTAAAGTACCACCATGAACACCCGCGTTGACTTGAGATGGGAAAATAAACCGCTACTTCAGTCGGTCGTACACCCCCGTCTCATTTACATATCCTCGTGTTCAAGGTAGGGCATAAATAAAACGAATTTCTAACTTCCGTTCCTCGCTTTTGACCCTTTGTTATCTCGGCCAATTCGACCCACCTTAGGACCCGTTGCATGTTAGTATGACCTCTGATTGTTAACATATGACTTATTTAGACGACATTAGATCAATTTAATAACCTAATTAGACATGTTAGGTGGCATCGACATAGCTTTAAAAATCGATTAACAATTACGTAACCTAATTGAATACATCTTTCTTTTCACTTGATTTCTCGCTAGCATAGGAGTGCGTGATTAACACCTTCCTATTAACACTCGACGAGTAAGCATTAATCTTATGATATCGTGACCTAATTGGACCCTTTAGGCCGTGTAGAATACACACTCGCGCATTTCTTCTCAATCGATCAACCTGTCTTATAACTCGTTTTCTAACTCGTTTTCTAATCCGTTTCGCAATCATTCGATCTAACTAATGAACCTAACCTAGGAACTAGGATGGCCTTGTCTTGGCCGTGAGGGTGGCTGTGGTTTGGGCCGTGAGTTGGCCGTGTCTCTCGTCTTTTTCTTTTCGTTTTTCTTTTCTTGTTTATCATTCGTTCTTCGTTGTTTTGTAGCTTGTAATTTATAGTTTGTTTATCGAGTTGTAATTTTCGAGTTAGTTTTCTTTTATCGAGTCAAAACCTCTTTCAAAAAACCTTAGTCTTGTTTGGTTAGACGGTTGTTCCCCAATGCATGTAAGAGCGTAGTAAATCGCATGTTGCTTAAAGCAACATGGCCCGGTTTATGCTAATGCATGCTTTGGTGCGTAGCCCTATGTCTAATTCGATGAGATTAAGTGAAAGCACACATCACGAGGAGTGACCCAAGGCCGTGAGTCATGTAAGCCGTGGGCCACCCCTCTTGTGCACGGTTTCCTAGGCCGAATGGCCGTGTAATGTATCGTGTACGGTTTTGTATGTAGCAATTGTATTTAGATCGAGTTGTATCTTTAATTTATTGTTGTGTCGGCATGAAATGCCTGGTTTGTAATAGGTAGATCCCAACGGCTCCCCCATTCCCCCTAAGCCTTGTTTGCTTTCGTTCATATGTTGCTTAGATCAATCAACCCACATGCTAAATTACAACTTTGACAAAGTTAGTTTAGTTGCATCTAAATCGACATAGAAACTTCACATGTTAGGGTTTTAAAACGATGTTTGCATATCATATATCGTAGTAGCTATGACCTTGTTTGAAATCCATACTTGACTTAGTAGAGGCCGTTATTGACGGGCGGGGTTGGGTGTCCTTATGGGCTTCCCAACACGTACCCTCACCCCTTACTCAAGATCTATGGTTTGTGGATCCGTCTAAATACCATTGGATTACGAGAGTCATTCAAATCGAGTGATATAGGGTACAAGTCTTTATCTTTAATCACTCGTAGTCGATTGGCTTTATGCTTTTCGATGAAAGGTGTAAAGTTGACTTGAACGGTTCCAAGTTCCCAAAAAACTTGGTGGCGACTCTAATTTGTCTTAATTCGATTCGAAAGAACCTTGAGTCGATTATGCCTAGTGTGGATCCCGCGGACGCAGCGATTCCGAGGGCCTTGTCCACTGATTTGGCGACTACATTTGGGGAAAAGAGGACTAGTTACACTTTGTTTCTAGGGTCTTTTCCTCCGAGTTGAAACTTGAAAAGAAAGTGTTGGAAAGTAAAACATTACTCATAGTGCTACGATTCATGCATAAAACCTTAAGGACTTGCCCGAGCCGTCCCAGCGTTTCTTCGTGATGCGTGGGGGCGACGTCCCACTATGCTAGGAAGCTGCACATTGCTCGCTTCCACTTCACCTCGCGTGGTTCTTGATGGTGGGGACGATCTTCTAGGTACTCTACCTTAAGACACCTTGCTCTATAAGACTGCAAAAGGATGGAGGGCATAGACCTTCTTATAGAAGACTTGCCGAGACTTAGAGATGTCTAGGAGCATACATCCTTACAACATGAGAATGACAATGTGCAATTTGTTTTCCCGAGTCTTTTTCGAAATTTCCCATGTCCTTTTCAAAACCGAACTTTTGAACAACTTACTTTCAAAATAGCATGGTTTTAAAAATGCGGAATGCTGCCCAAATAGGACTAGAATTTTCGGCCCAAAATGAGCTTTTATAGCCGGCATGCTGCCCATTTCAAATCTCATTTTCGAATCAATCTTTCGTTTTTTTCAAAACCAATCCAAAATGCCTCTCGAACCTCAACCAAGCATGAAATGCGTCAAGTCGTGTCCGGGTCATGGCCGTGTTAGGCCGGGTGTGTTTCGTTCTAAGAGTCTAGAACACGACCTTGTTGGGTCACCCAAGCTCACCTCTTGGGCTTTGAGTCATGTTGGTCGACCTTTTGGTCTAGGATAGTCCACAAAAAACGTCCAAGCTAGGCCCTTTAGGACGTTTCACTCGAACCTAAGGACTATGTTTGTCCAATCACGGGTTTAGTCACACCGAGTCCAGTTTAGAATCGAGCTATGACAATTTGAGTCATGTTGTTTTGTCGAGCCTAAAATGAACCGATGTCTAAATCAAACCGTGAGTCGAACCCTTGTTTAGTCAGTCTCAAGTCGAGTCTTTGTTTGAGTCAAGTTGGGGTCGTGTCCTTAAGTGTGCAGGGGCTCTTACTTTAAATATTGACTCAGTACGGGGTTTTCTTGTAGAAAGGCCGCCAAAAACCCGACGTCAAGCAATGGAAGATGCTGTTAACAAGCTCACTGAGGCCGTGAACCTCATGATGACCCGAATGGATGCAATTGAATCTAAGCTGGGTGAAGATTCCCCTCCATCTCTGACTGATCTGGAGAAACGGTTTAAGTTCATCGAAGACCGTCTGAAACTCTCCCAGGGGAAGAACATCCACTATGAGAATGCTAGGGCCTATGCCCCAGTTCAGGATAAGTTGCCTACGAACATGGTACTCACTGACATCCCAAAGTTTAAGGGCACAGAAGATCCAGTCCACCATGTTAAGGCCTATAAGGGGTACTTAGCACTAAAGGGAGTACCTGCTGACATGCTCTCTGAAATCTTTGCCCAATCTCTGGATGAACACCCGAAGGCGTGGTTCTATAATCTTGACCTTAAGAACTTCCCCACTTTCGAAGATATTACGGTGGAGTTCTCGTAAGCACTATCTTTGACAATGTTGAGATTCAAACCAACATAAGGACTTTGGAAGTAATGACACAGAAGGAAAAAGAGGGTTTTACTGAATTCCTCGCAAGATGGCGCGCTGAAAGCGTAAAACTAGCCAAAAAGCCTGATGAAGTTGAAATGGTAGATAAGTTCGTAAAGAATTTACGACCTGTTTACCGTAATGCTCTGAAATACCAAAATTTTGGTTCTTTCAAAGAATTGATAAGGATCGGGATAAAGGTAGAGGACGATGTCCGAATTCTGTGAAACGAGAGAAGCCAAAGGGATACCAAGGGGCTTCGTCGTCTAAAGCAAAAGCACCAAATAGCCGGCCCACTTTGTTGAAACTGTCAATCTCTTAGATGGACAGTCAAAAAGGCCTCCGCGCCAAGCTCCGAGGGTATTCACCGATATCGGGTGCACTTACGCCTACGCTCTCCAAAGGCTCATGGCCCAAGGAAAGTTGAAGCCCATTGGCCCAACTCCGGATCCACTGTTTGAACAACAAGGCAAATGGTACAAACCAAATGCCTCGTGCCTTTCATCAAGGGAAGGGACACGATCGAAAGGTGCTTTAGACTAAAGCACGAAATTCAAGATATGATTGAGAACGGAACGCTCCCAATCCCGGCTATAAAGCCCAACAACGTCACCAATCCGTTTGGCGACCACACTAACTTTGTCTCTACCGAAGATAGTGTCGATTACTCTTACTTGATCCGCCCATGTCGTCTAAAAGGGGTTTTCGTCGGAAGAATATTCGTAGATTGCTCCGAATTCCTACCAAGCTCGAGAGACGAGATTACATTCGGGGATTTTGTTGTCGATTGTACTCCTTACATACTCCGAAGCGGCAATGAAATCAATGGCGTTTGGGCTGATGACGAGGATGATGTTTACCTCGTCAAAGGTGCGACAATTCCTCACACCCAAGAAGAAATCTTAAAGGTGAGGCAAGATGCCCTAGAGTCAAACCATTTGACTAGATCCGGACGCCCGTATCGTGTGGAGAAAGCTAAAGATACCCCGAACAAGACACCTCTAAAAGAGCCGGTAGTGGTCGAAGTTCTTGGTGAAGGGTCGACCTCCGAGGCTTCCCTCATCAAGCAACTCCAAAAGACTAAGGCCGACGTGTCTATCTGGCAACTTATCCTGAGCTCTTTCGAACATCGTCAAGCTTTGTTACAAGCTTTGATGAACATGACCGTGTCGTCGAATACTACTCCTGCGGACATGGTCACTCACATCGCCCAGAATCGGCCTCAGATCACCAACGCTGTGACATTCTCCGACGAAGATCTGCCACCGTTCGGGCCTCGACATAACCTGGCCCTCTATATTGCTACCGTGTGTCTCAACAAGCATATCCCTATGACCTTGGTTGACGACAGATCGGCTGTCAACGTACTCCCTCTGAAAACGGCGCATATTCTGGGCTTGGAGAAGAATGACTTCATCCCCACTACGCAGACAGTTCGGGCATTCGATGGCACTGTGCGTCGAGTGAGTGGACTTGTCGACCTGGTAGTACAGACTGGGCAAGTGGAAAAGAAAATAAGTTGCCAAGTAATTGACATATGCTCATCCTTCAACTTATTGTTGGGAAGGCCCTGGATCCATGCTGCGAGGGCCGTAACATCAACGCTGCATCGAAAAATCAAGGTCCCACTCAATGGCAAAACCGTCACCATTGACGCCACGCCAATTACTGTGGCAGGAGGAGACATTACTTCCGAAGTAAGGGTCGAAGCTACCAATGACGCATGTGGTTTAGAGATTGTCAATATGATCGATTTGAACTCCGAAGCGCAGAGAATATGGATCTATACACGGAAGCCATGCCTGCGAAGTGATTCTCAAGACTGGGAAATACTTCGGTTTCTCTCTATACCCTAGAAAGGAGGGTACTTTCGAGTTGAAACCACCAATAGCCAAAGGAGTAACGTTCGGGCTTGGATATGAGCCCACCGGGAAAGATCTGCTGGAAAAGAGGGGAAGAACGATCGAAGATCGAGATATTAAAATGGGACCGTATCACCTAACTCTAAACGGTCACTTCGTGAGAGCTGGGGAAGAACTCCCTTGCATGGACTTCCCCGAACCTATCTTTGACCCAAAGAAGAACCTTATGGTCCCAGGAATCGAAGTATTCCAAGATTGCTACTACATCCCGAAGACATTCTCGACCGTGATGCCGGAGAAACCAAACCGGATCCAATAAATGACGAGAAAGCTATGGGCCTTCTTTTCGGTGAAGAGAAGAAATCACCAATACCAAACGAAGATTTGGTAAGCATGATCCTGAGAAGCGAGCGGTTCGACCCATCTACCCTCATCACCGATGTGGATCCTCTTAGGACCAACACGGGGTGGCGGAAAACAATCAAGTGGACTGACAACAAAGGACTTCTTTTCAAGTTGACAACGGGAGAAGGAGAGATGTTCAAGCCGACGATGTTACCGATTCGAGTCCGAGTCGGAGTCCGAGTCCGAGTCCGAGTTAGGTCCTAAGATTGAGTATAAGGAGTCGGTGTTGAAAATACCCCCCCTAGCTTTCCCTTCCTATGCACCTTTTCCTAATGGTGGTATTCCGGGGCCTGTCCCGAATACCCCTATCTCGCCACTGAGCTCTGATCAGTTGGCTCAAATGTTAGCGCATTTCGCGCAATTTCAAATCAATAATAATATGAACCAGTTTGCTTACGACTTGTCTTACTTACATTGCAATTCAAACTTTGAAAATGATTGTTTTAATAATGACATTGAGACTGAGGTCGAGGATGAATAGTTGGTCGAAGAAGAAGAAGAAGAAGAAATGGAACCACCTCTACAGTTGATAAAAGGGTTGGAAGAGTACGAACAGAAAACTTCGATCATCGAAGATACCGAAACCATCAATGTAGGTACAACCTTAGAACCACAGGAGCTTAAAATAGGAACTACTTTAAGTCCCACCGAGAGACAAGGGTTCATTGGGTTGTTACATGAGTTCAAAGATGTTTTCGCATGGTCCTACAAAGACATGCCAGGCATTGATAGAGAAATTGCGGAGCACAGGATCCCAATCAAGCCGGGATATAAGCCGGTCAAGCAGAAACTACGCAAAATGCATACAGATTGGTCTCGAAAGTCAAAAAGAAATCGACAAGCAACTCAAAGTGGGTTCATCAAGGTGTCGAGAATACTTGACCTGGGTGGCTAACGTCGTACCGAGTGCCCAAGAAAGATGGTAAAGTTCGGGTTTGTGTCGACTTAGGGATTTAAACAAGGCAAGTCCGAAGGACGATTTCCCATTACCTCACATCGACATCCTGGTTGACAACACGGCAAAACACGCGTTACTATCCTTTATGGATGGATACGCCGGTTATAATCAGATCAAGATGGCGAAAGAAGATATGCATAAGACTGCGTTCAGAACGCAATGGGGAACCTATTGCTACACAGTAATGCCTTTTGGGTTGATAAACGCAGGGGCTACATACCAGAGGACCGCGACAACATTGCTACATGATATAATGCACAAGGAAGTCGAGGTTTATGTCGACGACATGATTGTCAAGTCAAAGGAGCGTGATGGCCACCTTAGTACGCTACGCAAATTCTTCGAGCGACTGCGCAAGTATAACATGAGGTTGAATCCACAAAAATGCGCATTCGAGTCACATCCAAGCAAACTGTTGGGTCACATCGTTAGCCACCGTGGCATCGAGGTGGACCCATCGAAAATAAAGGCCATAATGGAAATGCCTCACCCGAAAACCGAGAAGGAAATTCGAGGTTTCCAGGGAAGAATCCAATATATAAGTCGGTTCGTGGCAAGGCTAACGATGATATGCGAGCCAATTTTCAAGAAATTGAAGGTCGGGGAACACGTCGTATGGGATGATCACTTTGTCAAGTCTGCGTTCGATAAAATCAAAGAAATACTATCTTCCCCTCCCGTTCTCAGCCCACCAACGGCTGGGTTACCACTTTTGTTGTATCTTACAGTTACGGATACTGCAATGGGGGCAATGCTGGCGCAGATAGTCGATAAAGAGGAAAGAGCGATTTACTACATTAGTAAAAAGTTCTTGGAGTATGAAATCAAGTATACTCAGCTCGAAAAGACATGTTTGGCTTTAGTATGGGCGACAAAGAAGTTACGGCACTACATGCTCAGTCATAGTGTCTGCATCCACTCGAAGATGGACCCTATCAAATACTTGTTTGAAAAACCGGTTCGAACGGCAGGTGTCAAGATGGACTTTAATGCTTTCCGAGTTCGACCTGAAATATGTACCGCTAAAAGTGATAAAGGGAAGGGCGGTTGCAGACTTCCTGGCGGATAACCCGATAGAAGAAACTGAGGTTGTGGATACGTGGTCGTTTCCCGACGAAGATATCGTTCACATAGACAATGATACGTGGGACCTCTATTTCGATGGAGCATCGAACTATAGGGGATACGGGATAGGAGTTCTACTCATCTCACCAGAAGGTGAACATGTGCCCATCTCGATCAAGTTGGACTTTAACGTCACTAATAACGCGGCCGAATACGAAGCATGCCTACTCGGTTTGCACAATGCTCTCGAGTTAGGCATCAAAAAGCTTGTAGTACATGGAGACTCGTCATTAGTGATCAATCAAGTGGCCGGGACGTGGAAAACCCGAAGTGATAGCTTGGCTCCGTACCAAGCAAAAATCGAAGAACTAGAAAAGTTGTTCGCCGAGGTCAAGTACGTGCACCTCCCGCAGACGAAAACCAGTTTCTTTGATGCACTATCAAAACTAGTTTGCTCGATCAACATACCGATCATATGGATACTATGCCGATATGTGTCGAACGAAGATCATCACCTGCTTATGTTAATGTAATCGGAGACACAGAAGAAACCGAGGCCGAACCTTGGTATCATGCTATTCTGAAATTTAAAGAATCAGGAGAGTATCCACCCGACATGGATAACCGCGGAAAGCGCGCTATTCGAATGCTAGCCGCTCAGTTCGTTAGAACCAATGACGGACAATTGTACAAAAAGACCGCGCAAAATATCCTTCTGCGATGCATAGACTCACCAACTGCGAAAAGAGTTATGGAAGAAGTCCATGACGGAGAGTGTGGCCCACACATGAATGCCCATATGCTGGTTCGTAATATCATGAGATTAGGGTATTATTGGACCACGATGGAGACAGATTGTCGCCAATATGTCAAACATTGCCATAATTGCCAAATCTTCGCAAACATACAACATGTGCCGCCATCACTGTTATATACTTTGACATCGCCATGGCCTTTCTCAACATGGGGAATCGACATTATTGGAAAAGTCAACCCATCTGGAACAGGTGGGCATTGTTTCATGTTAGTCGCCATCGATTACTTCACGAAGTGGGTAGAAGTGAAATCATACAAGGTTCTACAAGCAAAGCAGGTAGCAAAGTTCATTCAGAATGAAATCATTTGCAGATATGGGGTGCCGCATGAGCTCATTAGCGACCATGGCACTCACTTCCAGGCCGAAACTGCCGTAATACTTGAAAAGTATAAAATCAAACACCACAAGTCGTCACCGTATCGACCTCAAACGAATGGTGCGGTGGAAGCCGCCAACAAGACAATCTTTGTGATTCTCGGAAAATGATCGACAATTATCGCGAATGGCCGAGAAGATACCGTTCGCACTATGGGGATACGGGCGTCTATTCGCACGACCACCGGAGCAACTCCGTTCTATTTGACATATGGGATGGAAGCAGTCCAGCCTATCGAATTAGAGGTACCTTCTTTAAGGATTCTGTTAGAAAGTCAGGTCCCTAAAGCCGACTGGCTGCAAGCCAGGTATGATTCCTTGGTCATGCTCGACGAGCGACGGTTAAACGCGTTGCACCATGTTCAACTCTATCAGAAAAGGATACAAAGAGCGTTTAACAAAAAGGTGAAACCTCGAGGAATAAAGGATGGGGATTTGGTCCTAAAGTCTGTGCGCGCCTTACTACCAATCGACCCGAGGGGAAAATTCAAGCCGAATTGGGCCGGTCCTTACCTGGTAAAGAAAATATTATCGGGAGGCGCGATGTCAGTCGACGAGATCTAGATGGAAATGACTTTGCGAATCCGACGAATTTGGATCAACTGAAGAAATACTATCCGTAGAACTCATTCTCAATGTCATAAAATAAATTTTTGAATTGCAGTGCTCGTGAGCGAGTCTAGGCCGCGGCACTTTTGCTTCGCTGCTTTTTGTACATTATAAATCGATGATTGTAGCGCGTTTGTTTGGTGGAACTACGAGCTCGGTTTGATTCTGTTGACAACAGATACGTAGGCAGCTCTTTAAAAGAGTACAACCGAACCTTTCCTTTAAATAAAATGAAATTTTATGCAGAAACTGGGAATTTTAATAGATAGTAAGTTTTATTAAAGATCGGGCGATGCCCATTACATCCTTCAAAAGAAAAAAAAGGAAAACAGCTAGCAACAAATAATAAGTAGTAGTATTAAATAATAGATTGGAGTCGAAGGCTCCTACATCTTCTTTTTCCCTTTGCCTTTTGGGTCACGTGACCGAGGCTCCTGCAGAGGAGGGGGAGTTGCGTTCTGTCTAGCGCGCTTCTTAGGAGGGATCGTCATTTCCTCCCGAGGGCCCAGCCTATCTTTTACACTCAAGCGAGGACCAAGCCTCCCCTCCAAGGTTGAGCCCGAGTGTGCCTTTGAACCCAACCGTTTCCACACACCTGTCGCCTGTGAGTCAGTCTTAGGAGTCTTCTCAGTCTTAGTTTCAGGCCCAGATGCAGACGAAAGATCGTTAGCAAAGAAGTCGCGACTGCTTCTGCCTTTGTCATAATATTTGATGTCGACAAGCTCATCCTTCCGACACAAGTCCTTACCTGATTCGGTCTTCTCTTTAAGCCATTTAGTATAAGACGGGGATACCGGGTAGTCCGAGGGCGCGCGAGATACGTACCAAAGACGCCTTTGGTGCCACCTCTTGAGCCAATCATCACATATAGAGGAATTCAGCTCTCTTGCTCGTCCCGCAACAGACCTCACACTTGGGAATTATTTGTCTACGGCCCATCCGACGCAGGACGCGGTCAGGGTAAATGTGAATAGACCTCTCTAAACCCAGTAGTTGCAAACGCCCCGGTCTTGTCATCTTAGGAAGGATAGTAAAAGATTTGAGGCGAAGCCAAGGCATGAACCAGCAAAGAGGGCGACCTCCCCCTTCTGTCAGTTTGTTTCGCCAATAGGCAAGGTCATTTTGATGCTCGTCTTCATACCGCTTGGCACGCATAGTCAGCATACGAGCGAGATACGAGCTGGGCTCACGCGGCGGGGCGAAGAGTCAAAATCTCTCGCAAAGCCACACCTGAAAAAAAGAGAAAAAGAAAAACATGAAAAGAACGAAAAAAAAGAAGAAAGAGAAGAAAAAAGAAAAAAGAAAAAGAAAAAAAGAGACAAAAAAAAAGAAAAAAGGAAAAAAAACGGAATTGTGGCAGGAATCGTGGCAGAATACAGCACAATCGTGGCAGAATGCAACAAAATCGTGGCAAAATATAAATAAATCGTGGCAACAACACAAGAATTGTGGTAAAAGGAAAATCAATCAAGGATGCGAAATCAGGAGAATAGATTTTGTTACCTGCAATAGACGGGAGCATCCCAACCAATCGGCACCAGGGTTCATTTTCTTAGCATCTAAACCCCGGAGAGTTTCAGCGAGAATAATCCAGGAAGGGTTATGTCCCGTCTCCATCTGCGATACAATAGACAAAAGCTTCGCTTGTCCTACACAAGTTGTCTTGTTCATCCTACCTTCGAAGACATAAAGGTGTAACATGATCAATCCAAATGCCCCCTGCAGCGATCTGTTGTGCAAAGAAAAAATCTTGTTTCGCAAGATACAAAATTTCCGATGAATAGCAAGAAGGTTGACTTCGTCACCAGTAACTATCTCCTCAGACTCCGTCCTGGAAAGGCCAAGGCAGTCTAGATATGTTCCACGCCACCCCGAATGAAATTTTGGTATAGCCGGTATGGCCTCAGCATCCCATCCTCCCAGGGCAGAAAACTCTTCGGGTAGAGGGCAGATCTCCCCCTCAGAAAAAGCAAAGACATGGTTAAAAGGATCCCAATAGCTAAGGCAGTGTTCCAACAGCGCAGGTTGAAGGGGGATCTGGCGTAAGGGAAGTAATTGCGCCAGTTGAGCGGTCTTTAATTCTTGTCTCTCTGCGCCAGTGAAGTCTGTCTCCCACGCTCGCATAGCACTCGCTAGATTATTCATAATGATTTATGTTATTTGCACCAGTTTGGGGTAAAGCAGAATAAATTTGGCAATACAGCTCTTCCTTATATATAGAAAGTATAAGGGAAGGAAGCATCTAGGATGACACCCTTAGGGTGCCGTTTTTCTGAGCCGTGTGGGCCTTGGGTCGCGCGCCTCTTAGGCCCGCCCCAGTTCACACCAGTTTTGGCACGATGCATCGAGTTTTCGCACATCTATCGCGTTTTGGGGAGCGCCGGAACGGCCGATTTACATTTCTACCCTCGACAAATCCATATTTGAATTAAAGCCCGTGCACACTTACGGTTTTATTTTCTTTTTTTGTTTTGCGGTAGCGGGCTACGCCCACGTTGTTTACGAGTCATATAGAATGTCTGAGTCGCATTTCATGCTCACCTATCAAGGTCCGACTTCAAAATTTCAAAATCTCAAAAACTTTTTGCGATTTGTGGATAGATGATCCAAGTAGTAGAATCTTTTCGGGTTAATGGCCCAATTATCCAAAATTTTCAAATTCAATTTTCGGGTCGATGGCCCAATCATTCAAAATTTTCAAATTCAATTTTCGGGTCGATGACCCAATCTTTCAAAATAATCCAATTTCAAGATCGATGATCCAGATGTGCTTATGTGATGATTATTGCTAGCACGTTTTTGTTCCAATTATAGCAGGATATGCTTCAACTGGGGGCTCTAAAGTCTTCGACTTTAGAGCCATTGCAAACTGGGGGCTCTGAAGCCGTTGGCTTCAGAGACCATTATCAAGATGTAAAGGATGATATCCACCAAGAATTCAATTCAATACAAGAGTATGAGATGGAAGAATTCCGTAGCTGAAAGCAAATGAGGAAAGCGGCGGCAACCTCCTTGGAAAGTCCCGTCCCGTTTGGACAAGTGCCAGCAGATGATAAATTTTGGGCAAATGTCAGCAGATGATGAATTTTGGACAAACGCCAGCAGATGATAAACTTTGGGCAAGTGTCAGCAGTTGCCGAACTACGACGCGGGTTTGATTCCGTCAGAAACGGATACGTAGGCGCCCGAGGATAAGGCTCAACCACCATTTATGCAATTTATGGGTCGATGACCAACGATGATAATTCGACGCAACAGAAGCAAGAGTCAGTCCCCAGCGAAGTTTCAGGTATGATCTCTTCTTATGGCTGGCGAGCTTATGTACGCAAGTCTAATGGACTATAAACGACCCGAAGAATCCTCATGTCGAAAGGGACCTGGGGTATACTTTGACTTTCGCCTTGTCCAAGCCTCGGTCAAAGTGGGGGCTCTGTAGATACCCGTATCCGTCGATATTGGAATTTATAGAGAACCCGACAAACACCCGATGATGATAGGACACATGTATTCTTTAGTTGTCATTGTCATTATTTGGAGCTCGTTTTACGATGTAGAATGGGCGTCGTCGATGAAGTATTTTATTAATTTAAATGATATTTAAATTAATGTTTTTTTTAAGTGAATTCATTTTATTAATTTAAATGATATTTAAATTAAAGCCTTTTTTAAGGTGATTTCAATTTATTTTATTTTGTTTTGAATTTATTTTCTTGAGTTTATTTTATTGAAAATAAAATAAATATTTGATTTGAAAAATCATTTTATGAGTATATTTGATTTGAAAAGTCATTTATTTTAATGTGTTAATCGATTTGAAAAATCGATTTAAAAATCGAAAAGAACTCGTTTCAACCACGAGTTTTGGAGCGCGATTTTAGCTCGGTTTTTGAGCCCGTTTTCCTTACGAGTTGGCACGAATATCGAGTACACTAACCAACCTAGACCACTACCCATCCAACCCAGTTCGAACCCCCTATCCACGGCCCAAAATTCCATCCCAAATCATCCCCAAACAGCCCGCAATACACGAGCAGCCCCCCTGTTTTGGCAGCTCAATCCCGAGCCCAAAACCCGCTCCAAACACCACCAAAACCCGTACCCATTAACCCTAACCCGTACCCTAATATCCTTCCCATATTACCTTACCTTAATCACCAAGAAAAACCCCCAAACGAACCCTAGAAAACCCCCCAAAAGCTGCTGGACAGCAGCTATGCTCAACAGGCCCGACTGCCTCTCCCCCTCTTTTACCCTACTTTAACTCCTTATAAATACCCACCCTTCACCATACATTCATGCCTCTAAGTTCTCCATACATCCTACCATCACTCACAAGCTTTAAACCTCAGAAACAAACCCTAATTGCCTCTCAAAAACCCTCCACAAAACCGACATACAAACTGAAACTGTTTGTGTGTCCTCTTCGAAAAACAATTCGTTCCTCCCTCAAACCTCCATCAAAACTCGATTTTCTTGTTCCTAATTAACCACATAACATCCATCTACACATTAGACAAATATGTACGAGCCAAATTGCCCTTGAGAGTACACGAAATCCCTCGAAAAACAGAGTGTTATACACTCTGTTTTCGCGGTTTGTTCCTGTCTGTCCAGTTCTGTTTGTGCTCGTTTTTCGTGCCCAATAACTCAAAACGAGCGGGGGTTGCTTTAAGATCCCTGTTCTCCTCTCTTTCTAGTTTTCAAAACATCTTTTAAATCGAATTTTCATCGTGAAACGAGGGAGAAATCATCGTTTGAAAGTTGCTGTCCAGATTTGCCAAAAACGCGTGTTTGCTTTGTTTCTTCATCGACGACGGCCTCTCGAGATAAAATCTACCATCGATTACGACCCAAGACGGTGTCAACGATACATGTAGGTTGAGGGTGCATCAAATCCTCCTCTTTCTCCTTTTTTATTTTGTTTTTTTATGTTTGTTTTCCTTATAGTTTATTTTTGTTTGTTTATCGCTTTTATTTATCGTTTAAATTAACTATGAAACTAGTTTAGTCCGAGTATGAGTTAAAGTACCACCATGAACACCCGCGTTGACTTGAGATGGGAAAATAAACCGCTACTTCAGTCGGTCGTACACCCCCGTCTCATTTACATATCCTCGTGTTCAAGGTAGGGCATAAATAAAACGAATTTCTAACTTCCGTTCCTCGCTTTTGACCCTTTGTTATCTCGGCCAATTCGACCCACCTTAGGACCCGTTGCATGTTAGTATGACCTCTGATTGTTAACATATGACTTATTTAGACGACATTAGATCAATTTAATAACCTAATTAGACATGTTAGGTGGCATCGACATAGCTTTAAAAATCGATTAACAATTCTGTAACCTAATTGAATACATCTTTCTTTTCACTTGATTTCTCGCTAGCATAGGAGTGCGTGATTAACACCTTCCTATTAACACTCGACGAGTAAGCATTAATCTTATGATATCGTGACCTAATTGGACCCTTTAGGCCGTGTAGAATACACACTCGCGCATTTCTTCTCAATCGATCAACCTGTCTTATAACTCGTTTTCTAACTCGTTTTCTAATCCGTTTCGCAATCATTCGATCTAACTAATGAACCTAACCTAGGAACTAGGATGGCCTTGTCTTGGCCGTGAGGGTGGCCGTGGTTTGGGCCGTGAGTTGGCCGTGTCTCTCGTCTTTTTCTTTTCGTTTTTCTTTTCTTGTTTATCATTCGTTCTTCGTTGTTTTGTAGCTTGTAATTTATAGTTTGTTTATCGAGTTGTAATTTTCGAGTTAGTTTTCTTTTATCGAGTCAAAACCTCTTTCAAAAAACCTTAGTCTTGTTTGGTTAGACGGTTGTTCCCCAATGCATGTAAGAGCGTAGTAAATCGCATGTTGCTTAAAGCAACATGGCCCGGTTTATGCTAATGCATGCTTTGGTGCGTAGCCCTATGTCTAATTCGATGAGATTAAGTGAAAGCACACATCACGAGGAGTGACCCAAGGCCGTGAGTCATGTAAGCCGTGGGCCACCCCTCTTGTGCACGGTTTCCTAGGCCGAATGGCCGTGTAATGTATCGTGTACGGTTTTGTATGTAGCAATTGTATTTAGATCGAGTTGTATCTTTAATTTATTGTTGTGTCGGCATGAAATGCCTGGTTTGTAATAGGTAGATCCCAACGGCTCCCCATTCCCCCTAAGCCTTGTTTGCTTTCGTTCATATGTTGCTTAGATCAATCAACCCACATGCTAAATTACAACTTTGACAAAGTTAGTTTAGTTGCATCTAAATCGACATAGAAACTTCACATGTTAGGGTTTTAAAACGATGTTTGCATATCATATATCGTAGTAGCTATGACCTTGTTTGAAATCCATACTTGACTTAGTAGAGGCCGTTATTGACGGGCGGGGTTGGGTGTCCTTATGGGCTTCCCAACACGTACCCTCACCCCTTACTCAAGATCTATGGTTTGTGGATCCGTCTAAATACCATTGGATTACGAGAGTCATTCAAATCGAGTGATATAGGGTACAAGTCTTTATCTTTAATCACTCGTAGTCGATTGGCTTTATGCTTTTCGATGAAAGGTGTAAAGTTGACTTGAACGGTTCCAAGTTCCCAAAAAACTTGGTGGCGACTCTAATTTGTCTTAATTCGATTCGAAAGAACCTCGAGTCGATTATGCCTAGTGTGGATCCCGCGGACGCAGTTCCCGAGGGCCTTGTCCACACCAGGCTATATAAATTTCCCAGAACTCTATAAGCGGTCACTGCCCGACAAAGTGTTCCCAACAGTCTGCCTATGTGATCGACTCGTCATTCTCATATGACTCTATGGCACTTGAACTTGCCATCAATCGCATCACACTCTAGTCACTTCGAGACGTCACCTCATACAAGCGACTATGGGCAAATACCATGTTAATCCGAGTTCACTTTAATGGGGTTCAATATTGTCTCTACAACCCGTTTGGATGTAACAAGGTATAAAAGGAGTTTTTAGATTTAAAAACTCGAACGACAAATGTGATTATCACATATGAATAGTCAATGCCTGATTACTACTTCATATTCTATAATCCAGTTTGATCTTGAATGTAGTTGTTCATCTCAATTCAATTGAAATGACATGACTCATCATGTTAAGCCTATGAGAAGGCTTTGATTAGTAGGTTTTATCAACTTCTTGTACCTTACTCAACCTTACTACATACTCGTTTTCCTTTGTAATGTATACATTTGCATTACAAAACTTTCTGAGTACGTGTCTAGTTCCAATCTAGATATAAGCTCTCTAGCCTTAGAATAGCTCCCACTGTTTTCACAATGTGCGGGACTCATCCTTTTGCACATCTCATGATTGCAAGTGTACTCAATTTCCATCGTAAATATATCTCATTGTTCTTTATTGCCTAGAACGATTCTAGAAAATCTATTTCTTAAATAACATAGCCACAATGGTATCTTAACCATCCTAATGTGTTTTGATTATGGTTTTGTCGGAAACCATGGGCAATCTCAATTGTCAATTGTCACTTGTGTAACACCCTTACACAAAATTGCATCAAAAACACTTTGCATTACATCCTTAATGCTTCTGCAAGCACTTAAGGGTAATCTTCATGGCTTACTTGGTAACTATTACTTAAATTCGATTTGAAACAATTCATCATACTCAAAGTATATGAAGTGTTATACATCATTTCTTATTTAATTGATTCGGCAGCGGAAGCAAATGGAATCAATCAAATGTGTTCAACTTGATTGAACTAGTCATGAATCTTATCAACATAAGACTTCTTAATTGACGCTAATATTATGTGGATTTATCTCCATAAATCCGGATATTAAAGATGTATTATATTACTCCAAAAGTCTTAAATCATTCCCAATGATCAATATGTCATCCACATATAAGACTAATTAAAATTTCTGTAACTCCCACTAAACTTCATGTATAAACATAACTTCTCAACCTATTGAGAAAAGTTTTATCACATGATCAAAAATGTTGATTCCAACTCATTGATGTCCTATTTAAGACCCTCTCTTAAGTTTCACATTATATTAGGATTGCAAGAATCTACAAAGCGCAAGGCATGTATTGAATACATTCCTTCTAATGGAAGAAGTGAGTTTTAGATTCACTTGCTATATGTATATCATCATAATGAAACACAATCCCTAAGAAGATCCAAATAGACTTAAGCATTTCAACTAGTGCAAAACCCTTTGCTACCAATCAAGCTTTGAAATCTCTCTTTATTAGTGCAAAACCCTTTGTCGCTAATCAAGCCTTTTATTTCGGATTTCCATGGCTCTAAGCCTTGTATTGAGTTGTGACTTAAACATTCTCATGTAAGTCATATGTTCATTACTTTCTAGAAGTAATCAACTTGAATCAATCAATTTCTTTGTAAGTTGCAAGCTCTTTACTTTCTAAAAGTAACACTAATTTATCATTTTCAACAAGTGATGACTTTAACCTCCTAGGTTTTGAAAAAACAACGTCTTACACAAAACGTCTCATGTAGCCAAGAAAGACCAGTTTCTTGCGACATAACATTCTTTGTGGTTCTTGAATAATTTCTCCCACTCTGTCTTCTAGAATAAACTTGTATTTTAGAAAGACAGCTTCACGAGCCACAAACCCGTTGTACTCGTGATTATAATAAGGAAAAAAAATGAGAATTTGTTTCTTTTGAAAACTTACAAGCATGGTACTCTACCATTTCATATCTCATATGATTCGTTTTAGATTTAGTGGAAAAATAATTTAGGCAAAATGATAAAATCCCCAAAAGGATCAAGTAACTCAAAGTAACTTGATTGAAGTCCAAACCATATCAAATAGCGTTTGATTTCTTATCCAACCACACATTATCCCATAATGTGTGTTAAGAGAGATGAACTTGTGATACTATATCACATTTCATTTGGCTTATATCAAAGTCTTCACTTTGATAATCCCATCACGACTAAATCGTGATTCCTCGAACTCTTTGAACTTCTTCAAAGATTTCTCTATCTACCTTATTAAGTGAACACATTAGCGTCAACTTAAATCGTTGGTAAAAGAAAATGATCAACCTATTTTGGATCAATGATTTACAACCTCGATCTCCTTTTCAACCAAAAAACACGAGACATCTTGCTTTGAATACAAGATACGCATATACCATAAGATCTAATGGTTTCAAGAGTACTCGATAACTCTTTGCGTTTATCATTCCAGAATTTAAGGTTTAATCTTGGGATACCAATTTGAGTCTTGCATCATCTACATAATGTATCATTCTAGTTTGGTTTAGAATATATTCACCTTGATAATGGGCTAGCCATACATCAAATCGTGGTGTATAGGGTCACAAAAGTGAAACCTCTTTTGTATCTTAACAAGTTTATATTCTTATTTAGAGTTTATGTACTTAATAGTCACAATTAAGTACAACTCCAAACCCAAAAACTAGATTCAGTACACAATGACTCTATCTCTCGACTTCATGGTTGCTAGTCGTCATATTCTAATCATCCCATGTATCAAACATAATGATGAAAACCACCACCGGTTTCTAATATTGACGAAGTAGTACTAGCAAAATTTATGTCAATTAAATAAACATTCAAAGAAGAAGGTCCCATTAGATGTCCCACAACTAACTTGTTGATTCTTCAATAATTTGGGGTAGTTTTCTTTCTAGTGTCCAACATTTAAGACAATGGAAACTATATCGGTCGGGATTGATAGGTTTAGTATCGTTATTCTCAATAACTTTACTTTTAACATTACCTTGTATCAATTCCATTCTAATTTTACTTCTTTAAAACCTTATCCTTAACGGTTTAAGAGAATGCTCCCACTCATTTCAATGAGTCTTTACTTAGAGAAGCAAAGTTGAATCTTATGAAGACTACTCTTCAATTCAATCGTTTAGTCTTTAAAACTTTCATTGAAGTGGTTACGGTATTTTGGTCAATTTTGATTTCAAACAAATCTAGTTACCAAAATGATGTAACGTTTCAAAGTACTAAACTCAATTAAGCATATGAGAAACAATTCATTGTAAGTAGATATGTTAGTCAAGAATCAAAAACCCTTTTGATCACGAATAACTTTTATCTATACTCTTAGCAAGAGATCCTTAGCAATGGTTTATATGAGGTTTTAGAAGCAAATTCATATTTGTCTTTAGTTACGATGTTTTAATGGAGATTTGAATCAAAAACGAAATGATATCGTATATGAATTGTGGTAAAGAAATAGAACAATATGATAACGGAATGGTGGGAAAAAAAAAACTTAACATTTATCGTTATAATAGTACTTGTAAATATAATAACAAGTAAAGCATTTACATAGTGACCTCTACCCAACTATGATAAATGATTCCAAGATCCAAATTCATATTCATATTAACTTGGGCACAGTAGGGCCGATTCATCCTTTATCAATATAACTCGGTGGATTAACGCTTTAATCGATTCTACTTTTAGAACTCTTGGTCGATAAAATTACATTAATATTTATCTTTAGCCTTGAACACATGCGACTACGGTCACAAATACTTCCGTTGAGCTCAATCAAAATTTCAAATAAATGTGTCCATGATCCAAATCCACATCAACTTGGGCACGGTAGGGTCGATTCATCCCTTATCAACATGAATTTGGTGGATAGACATTTATCACCCACTTCCCCTACGTAACAAGGTTTGTACCCCGGTAGGACCGAGTGCACTCCCTCATGAAATAGGTTTTCATGGTTTCTACTTTTTGGTAAGGCTAAGTCTCAATTGTTTATTTTAGCGAGAGGTCATGTCAATTTATTATCTATCACGTTTTAAGTGAACTAAAGCGGTGAACTACGATAATTGTAATTGACACGGTCGAATAACTCGATTTAATGATAATGCATGTTTTAGTTATGGCGATTTAGCGATGCATGCAACATATAAATAAAATGCAAAGCATAAAATATAAATCCTAGTATGGCCTTCCTAAAATAGTAAATCTAATAAACTATTACAAATTCGGAAACCAACTTCATTGGTCCCTTGAACTTCGGTTTTGGCACGCATCTCGAGGTAACACCGTCTTTAATGGATCGCCCTCTTAAGTGGCACCGTCTTCAAGGATCTCCGGTATAAATAAATTACATAACAAATTACATAATTTCCTATTATACATTTGTAATTAAAATAATCATAAAAATAAATCTATTAAATTACAAAACGGTGATACGAGATCACAATAAATTACAACCGAATCGATATTCCCATACATTTCGGGTAATACCAATTAAAAACTAAGGCCATACTAAGTAAAATTACATAATTCAAAAATTACATAAAATTAAAATTATGACAATCATAAATAAAATGCAGCATTATAATATGTATGAACATGCCCAATTTTATGCTAAATCGCCTTTAAGGAGCCAATATTGTATATTAAACGGTTTTTACGGATTTGCGTGATTCAACCTTTTAAAATCACAATAAATTACATAAAATCATATTTATGCACAAGTTAATTACCCTAACCAACTTAAGACTCAAAATTAGTCTCCACTAACATATTGACAATAAGTAACTTATATTTCTTAAAATTGTTCATTAATGGACTCAAAATTACAATAAAATGCTATAAACTTCAAATACGTAACAAAAATTTCAAATAAATTTGAAATTTGAAATTTAAACTCATGAACATTCTGAAAAAATACCATGACACTCATAATGTCCAAAAACTTAGGTTAAAAATTTCAAAATTTGTCGGGAAAAACAATGTTGCGATTTATCGGATTTATCAATTATAATCATAAAAACATGAGAAAAATTATATTTATCAACTTTTAAATTTTAGATCTAAAAAAGGTAATAAAATGCAACATGTGACGTTTTTACTTAGTCATGAAATATGTTTTAGCAATTATTCACTAATTAAAGTCACTATTTATGCTATTTTTCGTCAAAAATTCATAAATTATGCATAAAGACTTCATTATAGCCTATTATCTTACACACATCTTGTAAAATTGCATGTGACAACATACTAAATTTCAATGACCAGATTCGAAATATTTCTCATATTAACCTATTTTTCATTTAAATTCGATTTTTATCATGAAAAATCCATATTTCGAGCATAAGAACTCCAAACTTTATGAACATTTACAGGTCATCTAAAAATAATATATGTGAAAAAATATCAAAAAACCACTGGAAAATTCGAAGTTTAGCTATTTTTCGTCCAAAAATTACATTTTTATCATAAAAATCACATTTTAATGCCATTATTATATAAAATGAACAATAAAAATCCATAAATTAATCAAAAAATCCTAAATACATTTTAGGATCATAAACTTTAACATGCATGATAAATTTCGTGATATATCATAATAAACACAAATTTATAAGTTTTATATGTTAATCGTATAACTCGGAAAAACTATAACTGAGTTGCATGCAAACAACCTAAGGCTCTTGAAACCGCTTGTTGGAAATCTATATCTCATTATACACAACATATTCATATATGTTACATTTTAATTTAGTCATAAAAATAAAACTAGATCTTATGCATGCAAACATAAATTACAAGAGATGAGAAAACATTTTCCTTGCTATGGGATTTCGGTTTTATGGGCACCAACAAGATCTCCTTCTTGTTAGTTCTTGAGCTTTCCATGAATATAAGGATGATCCTCCAAAAATCCCAAATAGAGATTCTCCTCTTGATTGCACCCAAGATTATCCCTTATCCCCACTAAATAATATTAGCTAGATATTAGTTTAGTAGTTTACCTTAAAATTGATTACTAACACTCATATATTACACTAATAATTTTAGTAATCTTTTATGAACAATTTGAATCAAAAATCTCATGTTTTGATGAAGATTAAAGAGAGAAGAGAAAATTCATGAACTTTTGCATGTGATATATTAGAATGAATGAATAAGAGAACTAATTCCCTTAAAAAAGAGGAGGTTCACGGTTGGGACTACCAACATAGGGCATCTTACTTTCTCTTTTTTTCTTCACAAGAATTAGGTGTGTAAGATGTGTAAGAGTAGGTGTAAGGCTAGTTGTAGGTAGGCCATGATTAGGTTATTTTATCTCATAAAATAATTCACCCACTAACACCTTCCACCTCCATTATTTCGGTCCATATACATAAAATGGACTACCATTTTATTTTGTCAATTTGTCATTTGTCACACAATATGTCACATGTAGTATGTTACATGTTATTAATTAATTTGATGCATATTTATGATGTGAACATTATTTGCGCATATTTAGTCCCCTAATTGAGCCTATTTTGCATACTATTATAACATTCTATGGCCATTTTATCCGTCAAAACCTTTCTATTTGCTTTTCTATCGCATTTCATATGTTTTGCAGAAAAGGAGATAAATGAGGCGGAAATCCCCGTCTTTCGTGCATATTTGGAAGCTTTTTGGTGATATTGGATGGACTAGTATGAAGAGGAGGCAAGAATGATGACCAAAGACATAGGAATAAAGTGTATATAGAAGGATCAAAGGGTTAAAAGTAAGAATGACGAGAGGGAAGGCATTACAAGAAGAAATCGCTCGAAAACCGAACCAAGGGTTGCTCCTTTGGCTCTGAAAGTATGCTAGATGGAACGGCGTCGAAAAAACAAGTGATCTAGGCTTTTGAATCACTCCAATAGGAGTCCGGATGAGAAAATGACGTCCGTTTTACAATCCGAGCTCAAACAAAGAAGCTGTTCGGGAATCCGCGCGTCCCGAGACAGAATCCGCCCGTCTTCCCCAAGACGCCCGTCTTCCCCACAAGACGCCCGTCTTCTGGCTGGGAAAAACAAGAAAATTCACTGGAGGAGAATCCGCCCGTCTTCTCCCAAATCCGCCCGGATTGCATCTTTAGAATCCGCCCGTCTTCTCCCAAATCCGCCCGGATTCCATCGCCAGAATCCGCCCGTCCCGACATTAATCCGCCCGGATTCCAGCCCAGTGCATTTTCGTCTTCTTCAAGCCTCAAAGAAAGACGCCCTTCCTTCAAGAAATACCGGCTTCTCCCTGCTCAAATCTCAAAAGTGTAATTACTAGTTTAGCCCTTAGTTAACCCTAATTCATCCACCTAATTTCCACTATAAATACCCCATTTGTAATAATCCTTTGACACATCTTTTTAGCTAGAAAATCCTTCTCTTAGATTAGATTAGGAGTAGATTAGAATAGATTACTCTTTAAATCTTTCCACACAAATTACACATTAATCTCTCCTTAATTATTGTTCAAGTTTATTATTCAAGTTTATTATTGGGTAATTGAAGATTATTGGGTTATTATTGGGAGATTGACAACCTTCCATCAATCATCAATTTCTTCTATTATTCTTTGCATTATTATTTTGGAATCTCCATAGGTATAACTCTCTTAATCCTTGTTTTAATTATTGTTAATCTTTCTTACTTGTTCATCATGTTTTACCTTGTTAATATGATTGACAACCTTGTTAGCATGTTAAACTTGATAATGAGTGAGTAGTCTCTTATCTAGGATTAGTGGGTAATTAAGGGAAACAAACATGGGGATTGATTCATGCTTAATCTAATATGTTCACATGATTAAATTGCTTGCTTGTTGTGATGTCAACTTTATGCACATGTTATGTTTGATGAAAAGCTAAGCCTATGAATCCTTGCATTTTTACCATCTCTTATCTACTCAACTTGACTTGTAAGATATAAACCAACTCGAGTCTTGTTAGACCATGCATAGAAGTTGAATAGGAGGAAAGTAAGTCGACTTGTAGGTGTTGTACAATCTAATCGATTCGGCTCCGGGACCCAACTCTTCCTATGAACCGTAAGACATAACCCAACTCGGTTCCTCCACAACATTAACTGCTTGCAACTTTGTAAACATGTTTGTATGATCAATACCATCAATCCCCTATGACCCCATGATATCCTAGCACTTTTAATCAATTGTTTACATCTTTCCTTTTATTGCTTGTTTTACTATATTATTTGCATTAGTCTAGACACAACTACAAACCCAAACAAATTGTGACACTAGCATAAATTGAGATAGATAGACTTAGAACCCAAAGCACACCGTCCCATGGATCGACCTCGACTTACCGCTAACTAGTAGTTTGTTGAGTATTATAAATGTGTTTGATTGGATGTGACCCGACGACATCGCTCCCGATCAAAATGGCGCCGTTGCCGGGGATGGTGCTATGTGATTAAGTTCTTGCTTGTTTGTCTATTTTGATTTTGCTCTAACCTTGAGGAACTTGTTCCTCAAGGATTGTTTTTACCGTTTTCTTGTAGTTTCCTTGTTTGTAGTTATATCTTTGTCCTAGTTATGATGATGACCGAAGGCTTGGCACATGGAGTATGTGGTGGATCTTTTGAGTATGACCACTATGGGTATGGGGAGTTTGAGGAGCAAGTCAACACAAACCTACCTTACAACTCATACAATGAAAGTCCTAACCACTACCCCAACTTTTCTTACCAAAGCCGCCACATCCAACATCCACAACAACCAACCTCCCAAAACCCACTTTACAATCAATGTCAAATGTCATCCTACAATGAACACCCATACCACCAAATTCCCATGTACCCACAACAAGAGAATGAGCATAATCTTGACATGCAAAGTGTGGTTCTCCAAATGTTAAGGGACCAACAAAATCTATTGATGCAAATGCTAGAAGAGTGCCAAGCTAGGGACAATGTTCTCAAAAACATTGTTACTAATGGTGAGAAGTTGGCAAATCAAATTGCCCAAATGGAAGCCACCCAAATGCTAAATGAAGAAGAAGGGGAAGATAATGAGGGTGAAGAACAATTTAGATGGCATTATGAAGCTACTCTTGTGAATCCCCCACCACCTCCTAAATTCATAAGTATTGAACATCCCATATTCCAACTTGTACCCAACTTTACAAACATTCATGATGGATGTGAATATGAAGATGTAACTTTTGAGGAAGGGGAGTGCTTGATTGATTATGGACCAAGAGTGGATGATGAATTGAAGCATGATGTTGGGGTGGAGAGCAATGATGAATGTGAGTTGAAGGCCAATTATGAGACAAGCATTTTGTCTAAATTGTCTAATGAATCTAGCTCACACACTAGCCTTGCTTCTCCAATTTGGGATACCTATGATGATGATGAGGAAGACCTCCCACCACAATTTCCCTCTATGACCCATGTAGAGGAAGTGTGTTCCCTTGACACTTATGGGGGTGGAGGTAAAACTTTGAAAGAAGAGGTTGATGAATTTGAACTTGCAATCTTTGGGGAATTGAGAGGTCAAGAGGAAAACTATGATGTTGGCATCTTTGATCATAGTTTGGAAGAAATTGAAGCTCTTTTCTTTGGAAATGGTTCAAGTTCTAAGGAGGGTCAAGAAGAAAGTGAAGACAATGAAAGCATGAATGACCTCAATGGTGAGAAGTTGACTCCTCCACATCTTATCCTTCAACTATCCCCTCATCAAAGAAATGAGAACTCTCCTTCTACTATTGAAGGATTGATGAATCAATGCTCTATCATCATAGAATTTGAAAGAGATGGTAAAGAGTGGAAGCCTCCGGATGAATATGGGCAATACTTCATACATTGTATTGAGAAGAATCATGTGCTTGTTGGTTTGAAGCATTGGAAGAAGTCAAGTGCCAAGGGCAAAACAAATGGGAGAGTGTTTGGCAAGTTCTATTCCAAGCAAAGATGGGTAAACTACGTTTTGACATCACCAATCTCCTATTTATGCATACATGAAGCCCATTCAAGAGCCTTTGACCGGTTGTTGAGAGCATTAAGCAACATGGACAACATCAATAATAATGGCAACAAGGAATGAGTTTGGTGGAGTCCTCCCTCAAACCACCATTTGTAAGATACCGTTTCCTTTCACTTTGCATTACTTTTCCACTTGCATTTAGTTATTTACATATACATTTAGCTTGCATTTGTATTATATTTCATATTGCATTTGCATTAGTTAGTTCATTTAAATTAGTTTGCATTGTAATATATCTCACATGATTCATGTAGTTAGTTGCATATAGACTAAAATTCATGCATAGTCACTAATGACCAATCCTATTCTTTTCTACACTAGAAATGGTGTTTAAATTGGTTTGGGGAGGTTTGATCATAAGTGACCATAGTTTAAATCATGCATCATATAGTATAGTTTAGATTGCATTCATTTGTTATATATGTCATATAGAATTGCATTTAGTTAGAGCATGCATTCATTCATACCATATCATTGCATTTGTACTTTATTTCAAAAAAAAAATCAAAAATTCAAAAACATGTATTTCTTTTTCATTCCTACTCCTACATGTACATTGAGGACAATGTCCAAAATAAAGTGGAGGATGGAAATTTATATTCCAAAAATGATAAAAATTGAAAAATTTCGAAAAATCCCAAAAATATGTCTTTTATTTTCATAAAAACAAAAACCATAAAAATTTGAAAAATTGGAAAACCCAAAAACAAGTTCATTCCCTTTGTAGTGTAGACTTGTATATATTGTCTTGTATATATTGTGTTTGTTCTATCCTTGTTCACATTGATTGACTACGCCACATCCGAGACATGAGGATATTGAAGACCGCATGGTATGATCTTTCCAATCTCCTTTTTCCTCTTTATGTTAATGACTATGTGGCTTTATTTTGATTGATGCGGTATAAACAATGTGAATTTAGGATTGCATTTAGATTATATGGCATACTAGTTGGTAGAAGTATATGCATTAGGATGTTTATATTAGTTGCATCATGGCATGTAGTTTCATGTTAGAAAAATTTTTTTGCGAAACCGTCTACTTGGGAAGCTTGACAAATGTATATAGGCCCTAGTAGATGCTTTTTGTTCTTAAGACTTTGCTTGTTAGAATACTTGTAAAACACCCTAGGATGTGTCATGCTAGTATCCTTTGACCCATGGATTGAGGCCTAGTCAAGAGTACCTTGTGGTGTGATAACTCCTTGGCTACCGTTTATTCCAAGGTGACCCTTGAAACCATGCATCCATCCATCATCCATGTTCTACCACATTTTTGTCATAAAAGGGAATGGGCACAAAAAGAAATCAATTTGAGTTCAATGAAATAAAAAGTAAAAGAAAGTTTGCAAAAATGCATCAAATGAAAAGAGGAGCAAAAATAGAACTCCTATGCTTCAAATATAAGGCACCCTCACTACATATGGGGTGACTTTGAAAATGTTCAAAAGAAATGCAAAAAGTTGTCAAGTGTTGAAATGCCAAAAATCAAAAAGAATTGGCAAGAAAGTGTTCTCAAATGTCAAATGCCACAAGAAATTGGGGGGAAAAACAAAAACAAAAGCAAACTCCCAAAGTGAAACTCAAATATCTATTGATCCCTTTGTCCATCGTATCCATTTTTGTGCATGGTAGAGAGGGGACGACCCTTCTTCTTGTCTAGGCAAGAGGGGGAATTCCGCGATCCTCCAGTGTTTCTAACACCATAGGGAGTCTACTCTTGACAAAAGCATTTAACGATTGAGGACAAAGGTACCCTAGCTTAACACAACTTGGAGGTGATTTATGAAGGAAATGTAGATTCATATACATACTAACATACTCATATATGTCGAAAATAATTTGTCATAAAATTAAATGTGGATTTTATGCATGCAAACAATATAAAAATAGAGGAGAAATCATGTCCTTACATTGATGATTTCGGTATAAATGGGCACAAGAGAGATCACCTTTCTCTCTTGTTCTTGAGCTTTCCCTTATGGATGAACCAAGATCCAAGTGTAGGATCTCTCCCTAAGCTTTATACCCAAGGCTTTCTCTTAATTTAATTAATATTACAAATACTAGTATAATATTAATCAAGTAGAAAATTGAACCAAAATATTTATAAAACACTTGAATATTTCGGTTTTGATGAGAGAAGAAGAGGAGGATTTTATTCTCTCTAGGATTGTATTTTGGATGAGCAAGTGAATGAATAATGATACAAAACATTTTGTATATTATTAGGTAAAATATGAGAAAACCATGATGGTTTTCTCTTTTCAAAAACCGGGTGGTAGGGGGGCTTTTTGGGTGAGCCAATGCATGAAATTGTTGCTCTTAACAATGTTAATAGGCTTGCATGGCTAGACAATTAGGTAATCATTGTGTTTACTTAATAAATTAATCAACACAATATTAACCTAATACCCCATTAATTTCGGTACAATCATAATATGGAGTCCATATTATTTTTGTCAATTTCTCAATATGTAACATGTCACATGTAACATAAATTTGTTATGTATTTTTAACATATTAAAAATCAACGTATTAATAAAAATACGTCACTTACAAAAATCGACTTAGTAATATCATAATTACTTGTACCAAAAATTTTACCAATTTATAAATCACAACAGTTTGTATTTATAACAATTCATTCAAATTTAATTGTTACATTAAACAATTATTTCATCCGAGTAATGATACAATTCAAATTCGGACCGTATCTCATTTAATCATATTTCAATTTGATACGTAAATTTTACTTCCAAAATCGTCCGTCAATTTTCAAGTAATTTAATTAACTCGCAACATTATACGATTAATTAAATAATCAATTAAGAGTGTTGCCCTATAGGTATGACCTAGGGGGTCAATCGATCACCACCGCGCACGACGTAATGTCAAACTCTAGTCAGCCAATCATTACCGATATATGTTGACCAGTTGACAGTAACAATATTACTTCCCAATTGTATTCTTTATAATGAGATTTAAACATGTGATCATCATGATCAACAGTCGTGATCGCATTATTGTCGGAGGACACATATTCCAACAATCTCCCACTTGTCCTCGACAAGTGTGCGTCACCAATTCTCTTGTCCTATTACTATCTCCCACTCAATGCAAGGTGTCTTTCAGGTCGTACTTGCAAGTGATCATATCGAGAGTGGTTTCCTCAACATGGAGAATAACCGATTGACCGGACTTATCTATCATAGATACTTTCCGAGCGTGGCCACGCATTTCGATTCATTACTCCTCGAGTGGCCCCGAGATATTGTTATAACCCCGACTAGGGGTGGACAATTCCTATCGCACTCATTCCCTTCGACTAGCCACAGCCATCATAACCCAAAATATGCCCATTTGACCCCATTTACGAAGGTCGTAGTAACACAAATCAAAGTTAATCTGAAATCGTGCCATCTTAGGTGAATAGTCTTTAGTCAAAAGAATCGACTCATTTGAATACTATAGTAGCTCTCGCCACGACCAGGCTATATAAATTTGCCAGAACTCTATAAGCGGTCATTAGGCCCGACAAAATGTTCCTAACAGTCTGCCTATGTGATCGACTAGTCATCTCTCATGACTCTATGGCACTTGAACTTGCCATCAATCGCATCACACTCTAGTCACTTCGAGACGTCACCTCATATAAGTAACTATGGGCAAAACAATGTTAATCCATGTTCACTTTAACGGGGTTCAATTGTCTTCACAACCCGTTTGGATGTAACAATGTACAAGGTGAGTTAATAATAACTCAAACGACAAATGTCGACATCACACTCGGGTAGTCAATATCATATTACAACCTTGTGATGTATATCGTCAGTGTAAACACTTATTGATTGCAATAGAAGTTTAACATCCCATGTGTCCATGTGTTCAAACTTCTTACACTTGCAATCTCCTTCACATTCATGTTCTCTCTCATAGCATGAATCTTACCAAGTACACATCAAGGTTCACGACCTTGGTTTCGGTTCTTTAACTTGAAAGAACTTTCTTATCGACTATCACATAACGAATGAATTTGTGATGAATAATATAACTTGTACTGATCAAGTATTCCATCCACACACAATGCACTAGGTATATGTTTTGTAGAATCTTGTAATAATTTGTCAAGATTATTAGCTTAGTACTTCTCACAAGTCCTAGCATAACTAGGAAAGATTATCTTGAATAACCTCTTATTCAACCTAGCATCTTTCCAAAAACTTCTCATTTCTCTTTCTAGGCTTGAAAGAATTGGGATTCTCATAAATCCTTACATGTGCTCGGACTTTCTATAATATGTGCAACCTCTTATCACATAATAGAGTATTCCGTCAAACACCGAAATCGCTCATCGGATTCTACTTGAGAATTCATGACGTTTCTATTATGGCTCACCAATCAATCATCATGCTCTTATGCATATGATTCATAATTGGACATGTACATGATTATTCTAATGGCGGAAACATTAGTTACTAATAATCATGAGATCAACCGTTCATAGGTTCAATGAACGACCATGACTGCTAATGGCAATTCCATTTTCATCTACATGAATAACCTATGTGAATGTTGATACGATGTGTATCTCTTAATACTAATCCAACATCCCTTGATATAATTGGATTCATCATTGTCCATTTTCATCCAGAATTGAAAACTCAAAAGCTTCTCTATGAAAGAAGATATTAGCTCGTCATTCTTTAATGAGTAATGAGATTTATACATTCAAAGGATGATAGCTCCCACTAAATTCCATGTCTTCACATGAGAATTTCCTAACTCCCACTCAATTCTACACATTTCGAAATTGACTTCTCAATCGAAATTTATTCAAGAATTGAAATATAAATTGCATTGCCAAGTTATTTAAGTTAGAACCATATATGTTCCCATCATATCCCTTCAAAATACCTATTTTGAAGTGGTCTCATCTTAACCTTACGGAAAGAGATTTTAAATCTCCAACACACTCATGTCATAATGATGTGTAGTAATGTCATTTTCAAATATAAACAATATTTAGAATACGTCCTTCGCAAATACTCTTTTGGAGGGAGGTTTAACCATTTCATAGTGAGGTTAAACAATGACATTTGCGTGGTTAAAACTTTGGCCATTGAAGATATCGGTATATCGTCTTCTTTGCAACTCGATCATAACTAGTATGTTACTATGATTCATTTAGGCTCTTAAGTAAATCTCAAGGTTGAAACTATTGGTCAATTGTTTCATAAACTTAGTCAAAAACTTGTTAAGACTTTACATTAGTCATTCTTCCAAAACTTTCTTTTGGTCTCCTCGTGTAGTTATCTTGAGAAAATTCTCTTATGATTACTACACTTGGTCTCTTTAGTCATATAGAACTAACTTGAGACCATAGATCTCATCTATTCAGTATACTATGAAAATAGATATACCTTTATTCAAATCATTCTCTCTTGCGTAGATCTTCATATACACAAGTACACAATTTTATCTTGCCTTGTGTGTTGTGTCCTCATTTTTCTCCCACTCTATCTTTAGAATAAATACACTAAACATTCAAAGATAGCATATGAGACACAAATTAATGATGTTGAAGTATAAGGAGAACTATCTCATAGATAGACTAATAGTTATTGATTTCATATGTGTACTTGGTGGTTGACATTCCTTTAAGAGAGTTCATAGACTCAAAATCGCTTCATAAATGATCATACACAAGCCTTAAGCATGTGGACATATAATGAAACCCGTCATTATATTTGTCTATTAGATCACTTTAAGTGACTAATCTTATGTTTCAAAGTGCAAGCATTTAAAGATGAATTTTAGAACATGAAAGGATAAATGATAAAACGGGTGACTTGGGTTGCAAACCAAGTCACCATCATCCAAAATACAACTCATTATCCAAAATACTTTTCCATGTCGAACACGGAAACTTAAAGTTCTAAAATCCAAAACACAACTTAAATTAAGACAAAGGAAAAACAAAGCTCCATAAAAGCTATCCTTAGCTTCTTCATGGTTTCTCATGCTTGCTTTTCCTTTCCCTTGTCTTTGCTTGGTGGAGGCCCTATTTACAATAAAAAGGGAGATACATTATCACAACTTTGCATCATAATACCATAGTTGAATTAGAAACATAAAAGAAGGATAGTCATTTACCTACTGGAGTAATCTTTCCAGCTTTGATATCACCAAGGTATTTGGAACAATTTCTTTTCCAATGTCCCATGCCATTACAATAATGGCATTTATCAAGAGGACCCTTCTTGACTTTGGATGTGCTAGCTTCACAAGACTTAGCTTTGGTGAATGTGGGAGCTTGCTTTTTACCCTTCCTTCCACTCTTCTTGAATTTCCCTTTACTCTTAGTGCTTATGTTAAGCACATCCTTGGGAGGGTTCACATTTAACCCCATGTCTCGGCTTGCACAAGTAACTTGTGCAACTCCTCAAGAGACACATCCTTGTCTTGCATGTTGAAATTCACCCGGAATTGCACATATGCCTTGACTTTGGACAAGGAGTGTAGAATCCTATCTACGATGAGTTCTTTGGGGATTTCAACCTTTTGAATTTTCAAGGTCTCGACAAGCTCCATGAGTTTGAGCACATGAGGGCTAACCTTTTGGCCCTCTTTGAAGTCGAGATCAAAGAATGCCGCGGCCGCCTCATATTGGACGATCCGCGGAGTTTGTGAAAACATGGTCACAAGTTTGGAGTAAATCTCATTAGCATTGCCCATTTTAAAGGCTCTCCTTTGGAGGTCTGCCTCCATCGCAAATATTAAGACATTTTTCATTGCGGCGGACTCCTTTTGGTAAGCCTCATATGCTTCCCTAGTGGCCGCGGTGGACCTAGTGGAGGGTTCGGGTGGAGAGGCCTTGGTAAGGTAACGAAGCTTGTCGTCACCTTCGGCGGCTAATTTGAGTTGGGCATCCCATTCGGAGAAATTTGACCCATTCTTTTCAAGTTTACATCGATCCATAAAGGATCGGAGCCAAGATGAACTAGCGAGAGGTGTAGCATTAGGAGTTGGTGTTGGTGTTGCCATTTGTTATGAAAAAGAAGTGGTCTACAAAACAAAATATAAGGAGTGAAATAATTTGTCGTTTTAATAATACTCGTAAAAATGTATGATTTAAACAAGTTTTATGCATTTTTCTAGTGACCTCTACCCAACTAGATAAATGATTCCAAGACCCAAATTCATATCGACTTAGGCACGGTGGGGCCGATACATCCTTTATCAATATAACTCGGTGGATTAACGTTTAATCGATTCTACTTTTAGAACTCTTGGTCGATAATATTACATTAACAATTATCTATAGCCCAAAACACATCGACAAGGGCACGGTGGGGCCGATACATCCCTTATCAAATACTTTTGTTGAGTTCAATTCAAATTTCGAATAAATGTGTCCATGATCCAAACCCACATTAACTTGGGCACGGTGTGGCCGATACATCCCTTATCAACATGAATTCGGTGGATTAACATTCATCACCCACTTCCCCTACGTAACAAGGTTTGTACCCCGGTGGGGCCGAGCGCACTCCCTCGCGAAATAGGTTTTCATGGTTTCTACTATTTGGTAAGGCTATGTCTCAATTAATTGTTTTAGCGAGAGGTCATGTCAATTTATTATCTATCACGTTTTAAGTGAACTAAAGCGGTGAACTACGATAATTCTAATTGACACGGTCGATAAACTCGATAAAATAACAATGCATGTTTAGTTATGGCGATTTAGCGATGCATGTGACATAAAATAAAATGCAAGCATAAAGATAAATAAATCCTAGTATGGCCTTTCCTAAAATAGAAAAACTATTTAACTATTACATATTCGGAAACCAACTCCATTGGTCCCTTGAACTTCGGTTGTGGCACGCATCTCGAGGTAACACCGTCTTTATGTATCACCATTCTTGAAGAAATCCGTCTTTGGGAACTCCGGAATGAATAAAATTACATAATAAATTACATAATTTCCTATTATACATTTGTAACTAAAATAAAATAAATCTATTAAATTACAAAACGGTGATACGAGATCACAATAAAATTACAACCGAATCGATATTCCCATACATTTCGGGAAATACCAATTAAATCTAAGGCCATACTAAGTAAAATTACATAATTCAAAATTACATAAATTAAAATTATGACAATCATAAAGAAAATGCAGCATTATAATATGTATGAACATGCTCAATTTTATGCTAAATCGCCTTTTAATTAGCCAATATCGTATATTACTCGGTTTTTACGGATTTGCGTGATTTCAACATTTTATAATCACAAAAATACATAAACTCATATTTATGCATAAGTTAATTACCCTAACCTCTTAGGACTCAAAATATAGTCTTCACTAATAATTTGACCATAATTAACCCATATTTTATAAATTTTGTTCATAAATGGACTAAAAAATTACAAAAATAAGCTATTAAACTTCAAATAAATCACAAAATTTCAAATAAATTCAAAATTTGAAATTTAAACTCATGAACATTCTGGAAAATTTCCATGACACTCATAATGTTCAAAATCTTAGGTTAAAAATTTCGAAATTTTTCCGGAAAAACAATGTTGCGGTTTATCGATTTTAATAAAATAATCATAAAAACATGGAAAAATTATTTTCATTAACTTTTCAATTATAGATCTGAAAAATATAATAAAATGCAACATTAGACGTTTTTCCTAAGTCATAGATTATGTTTTATTAATTTTCCACTAATAATGTCACTATCTATGCTATTTTTCTTCAAAAATCCATAAATCATGCAAAAAGACTTCTTTATAGCCAATTATTTTACACACATCTTGTAAAATTGCATGTGACAACATATTAATTTTCTATGACCAGATTCGAAATTTAACTCATATTAACCTATTTTTCACTTAAATCCGAATTTAATAATGAGAAATTCATTTTTCGAGCATAACAAGTCCAAAAATTATGAAAATTTACAGGTTATCTCAAAATAATATATGTGACAACATATCCAAAAATCAAGTGAAAATTCGAAGTATAGCTAATTTTAGACCAAAAATGACATTTTTACTCATAAAATCACATTTAAATGCCATTATTGTAAATTATGAACAATAAAAATCCGAAAAATTAACCAAAATATCCTAAAACATTTTAGGACCAGAAATATTAACATGCAAAGATTGATTTCGTGATATCTCATAATAACACAAATTTTACAAGTTTTATTTGTTATTCTTATAACTCGGAAAAACTTTTAACCGATTTGCATGCAAACAACCGTGGCTCTTGATACCGATTGAAGGAAATGTAGATTCATATACATACTAACATACTCATATATGTCGAAAATAATTTGTCATAAAATTAAATGTGGATTTTATGCATGCAAACAATATAAAAATAGAGGAGAAATCATGTCCTTACATTGATGATTTCGGTATAAATGGGCACAAGAGAGATCACCTTTCTCTCTTGTTCTTGAGCTTTCCCTTATGGATGAACCAAGATCCAAGTGTAGGATCTCTCCCTAAGCTTTATACCCAAGGCTTTCTCTTAATTTAATTAATATTACAAATACTAGTATAATATTAATCAAGTAGAAAATTGAACCAAAATATTTATAAAACACTTGAATATTTCGGTTTTGATGAGAGAAGAAGAGGAGGATTTTATTCTCTCTAGGATTGTATTTTGGATGAGCAAGTGAATGAATAATGATACAAAACATTTTGTATATTATTAGGTAAAATATGAGAAAACCATGATGGTTTTCTCTTCTCAAAAACCGGGTGGTAGGGGGGCTTTTTGGGTGAGCCAATGCATGAAATTGTTGCTCTTAACAATGTTAATAGGCTTGCATGGCTAGACAATTAGGTAATCATTGTGTTTACTTAATAAATTAATCAACACAATATTAACCTAATACCCCATTAATTTCGGTACAATCATAATATGGAGTCCATATTATTTTTGTCAATTTCTCAATATGTAACATGTCACATGTAACATAAATTTGTTATGTATTTTTAACATATTAAAAATCAACGTATTAATAAAAATACGTCACTTACAAAAATCGACTTAGTAATATCATAATTACTTGTACCAAAAATTTTACCAATTTATAAATCACAACAGTTTGTATTTATAACAATTCATTCAAATTTAATTGTTACATTAAACAATTATTTCATCCGAGTAATGATACAATTCAATTACTCAGACCGTATCTCATTTAATCATATTTCAATTTGATACGTAAATTTTACTTCCAAAATCGTCCGTCAATTTTCAAGTAATTTAATTAACTCGCAACATTATACGATTAATTAAATAATCAATTAAGAGTGTTGCCCTATAGGTATGACCTAGGGGTCAACGATCCACCGTCGCACGACGTAATGTCAAACTCTAGTCGACCAATCATTACCGATATATGTTGACCGGTTGTGATAACAATATTACTTCCCAATTGTATTCTTTATAATGAGATTTAAACATGTGATCATCATGATCAACAGTCGTGATCGCATTATTGTCGGAGGACACATATTCCAACAATTTATTGGTATCCTTCTAGGCTTAGTAGTTTGAAGAAATTGCATCTATGAAGGAGTGTGTACCCTTGAATTGCTTCCCTTGTAGATAATTTCCGCCACTTAAGATGAGGAAAGTGGCTATTGTTTTGTAGATGCATCCATTACTTGTTTTGTGTGCTTTAATGCTTGGATGTGTCGCCATTTTGGCAAGACCCACCTTGCCTTGCAAGAAGGCATCCTACCTTATAGTTGTCTTGTTGTGAGTTGAAGGGGCGGAGTGAGACCCGCTAATTATCTCATATCGGTTATGTTATTAGGTTAGTTTAAATAAAGGTCTAGTTTTAGTCACCTCTTTACTCGGGACGAGTAAAGGTTCGGTTTGGGGATATTTGATGTGAACATTATTTGCGCATATTTAGTCCCCTAATTGAGCCTATTTTGCATACTATTATAACATTATATGGCCATTTTATCCGTCAAAACCTTCCTATTTGCTTTTCTATCGCATTTCATATGTTTTGTAGAAAAGGAGATAAATGAGGCGGAAATCCCCGTCTTTCGTGCATATTTGGAAGCTTTTTGGTGATATTGGATGGACTAGTATGAAGAGGAGGCAAGAATGATGACCAAAGACATAGGAATAAAGTGTATATAGAAGGATCAAAGGGTTAAAAGTAAGAATGACGAGAGGGAAGGCATTACAAGAAGAAATCGCTCGAAAACCGAACCAAGGGTTGCTCCTTTGGCTCTGAAAGTATGCTAGATGGAACGGCGTCGAAAAAACAAGTGATCTAGGCTTTTGAATCACTCCAATAGGAGTCCGGATGAGAAAATGACGTCCGTTTTACAATCCGAGCTCAAACAAAGAAGCTGTTCGGGAATCCGCGCGTCCCGAGACAGAATCCGCCCGTCTTCCCCAAGACGCCCGTCTTCCCCACAAGACGCCCGTCTTCCCCACAAGACGCCCGTCTTCTGGCTGGGAAAAACAAGAAAATTCACTGGAGGAGAATCCGCCCGTCTTCTCCCAAATCCGCCCGGATTGCATCTTTAGAATCCGCCCGTCTTCTCCCAAATCCGCTCGGATTGCATCTTGAGAATCCGCCCGGATTCTCTTGAATCCGCCCGGATTCCATCGCCAGAATCCGCCCGTCCCGACATTAATCCGCCCGGATTCCAGCCCAGTGCATTTTCGTCTTCTTCAAGCCTCAAAGAAAGACGCCCTTCCTTCAAGAAATACCGGCTTCTCCCTGCTCAAATCTCAAAAGTGTAATTACTAGTTTAGCCCTTAGTTAACCCTAATGCATCCACCTAATTTCCACTATAAATACCCCATTTGTAATAATCCTTTGACACATCTTTTTAGCTAGAAAATCCTTCTCTTAGATTAGATTAGGAGTAGATTAGAATAGATTACTCTTTAAATCTTTCCACACAAATTACACATTAATCTCTCCTTAATTATTGTTCAAGTTTATTATTCAAGTTTATTATTGGGTAATTGAAGATTATTGGGTTATTATTGGGAGATTGACAACCTTCCATCAATCATCAATTTCTTCTATTATTCTTTGCATTATTATTTTGGAATCTCCATAGGTATAAACTCTCTTAATCCTTGTTTTAATTATTGTTAATCTTTCTTACTTGTTCATCATGTTTTACCTTGTTAATATGATTGACAACCTTGTTAGCATGTTAAACTTGATAATGAGTGAGTAGTCTCTTAGCTAGGATTAGTGGGTAATTAAGGGAAACAAACATGGGGATTGATTCATGCTTAATCTAATATGTTCACATGATTAAATTGCTTGCTTGTTGTGATGTCAACTTTATGCACATGTTATGTTTGATGAAATGCTAAGCCTATGAATCCTTGCATTTTTACCATCTCTTATCTACTCAACTTGACTTGTAAGATATAAACTAACTCGAGTCTTGTTAGACCATGCATAGAAGTTGAATAGGAGGAAAGTAAGTCGACTTGTAGGTGTTGTACAATCTAATCGATTCGGCTCCGGGACCCAACTCTTCCTATGAACCGTAAGACATAACCCAACTCGGTTCTTCCACAACATTAATTGCTTGCAACTTTGTAAACATGTTTGTATGATCAATACCATGAATCCCCTATGACCCCATGATATCCTAGCACTTTTAATCAATTGTTTACATCTTTCCTTTTATTGCTTATTTTACTATATTATTTGCATTAGTCTAGACACAACTACAAACCCAAACAAATTGTGACACTAGCATAAATTGAGATAGATAGACTTAGAACCCAAAGCACACCGTCCCATGGATCGACCTCGACTTACCGTTAACTAGTAGTTTGTTGAGTATTATAAATGTGTTTGATTGGATGTGACCCGACGACATCGCTCCCGATCAATTTATCACATAAATATCATTTCATGAATTAATTAAATTACGTACAACAAATTGACTAGTGATACTTGATCACATAAATAAAATGGGTCATAAAATTATAATTCACAACATCTTGTAATTATAATTAACCATTCATTCTTATCTTTATTGTTTCACAAACAATAAACAATTTTAGTAATAAAGTATTTCAATTACTAAAATAAATCTTATTTAATCCCATTATAATAAGATATCAATATTCTCTCTCGCAAATTGAATTGTTCAATTTTAAGGAATTGACTAACTTGTATCGTCATACAATTAATCAACTTTACGGATAAGGGCATCATCCTTTAGGTGTGACCTAAGGGATCAACTGACCACCACCGTCCCACGACAGTAACGTCAAACTCTAGCAAGCCAATCGTTACCGATTAATGTTGATCAGTTGACTATAAAATGAATCATCCCTTACGTATTCTTAAAAATGAGATTTAAACATGTGATCATCATGATCGACAATTGTGATCACATTATTGTCAGAGGACACATATTCCAACAATCTCCCACTTGTCCTCGACAAGTGTGCATCACCAATTCTCTTGTCCTATTACTATCTCCCACTCAATGCAAGGTGTCTTTCGGGTCGTACTTGCAAGTGATCATATCGAGAGTGGTTTCCTCGATCTGGAGAATAACTGATTGACCGGAATTTATCTACCATAGGTACCTTCCGAGCGTGGCCACGCATTTCCAGTTCATTACTCCTCGAGTGGCCTTGAGATATTGTTATAACCCTGACAAGGGGTGGACAATTCCTATTGCACTTGTTCCCTTCGACTAGCCACAGCCATCATAACCAAAAATATGCCCATTTGACCCCATTTACGAAGGTCGTAGTAACACAAATCAAAATTAATCTGAAACTGTGCCACCTTAGGCAAACAATCTTTAGTCAAAAGAATCGACTCATTAGAATACTATAGTAGCTCTCGCCATGACCAGGCTATATAAATTTCCCAGAACTCTATAAGCGGTCACTGCCCGACAAAGTGTTCCCAACAGTCTGTCTATGTGATCGACTCGTCATTCTCATATGACTCTATGGCACTTGAACTTGCCATCAATCGCATCACACTCTAGTCACTTCGAGACGTCACCTCATACAAGCGACTATGGGCAAATACCATGTTAATCCGAGTTCACTTTAACGGGGTTCAATATTGTCTCTACAACCCGTTTGGATGTAACAAGGTATAAAAGGAGTTTTTAGATTTAAAAACTCGAACGACAAATGTGATTATCACATATGAATAGTCAATGCCTGATTACTACTTCATATTCTATAATCCAGTTTGATCTTGAATGTAGTTGTTCATCTCAATTCAATTGAAATGACATGACTCATCATGTTAAGCCTATGAGAAGGCTTTGATTAGTAGGTTTTATCAACTTCTTGTACCTTACTCAACCTTACTACATACTCGTTTTCCTTTGTAATGTATACATTTGCATTACAAAACTTTCTGAGTACGTGTCTAGTTCCAATCTAGACATAAGCTCTCTAGCCTTAGAATAGCTCCCACTGTTTTCACAATGTGCGGGACTCATCCTTTTGCACATCTCATGATTGCAAGTGTACTCAATTTCCATCATAAATATATCTAATTGTTCTTTATTGCCTAGAACGATTCTAGAAAATCTATTTCTTAAATAACATAGCCACAATGGTATCTTAACCATCCTAATGTGTTTTCATTATGGTTTTGTCGGAAACCATGCGCAATCTCAATTGTCAATTGTCACTTGTGTAACACCCTTACACAAAATTGCATCAAAAACACTTTGCATTACATCCTTAATGCTTCTGCAAGCACTTAAGGGTAATCTTCATGGCTTACTTGGTAACTATTACTTAAATTCGATTTGAAACAATTCATCATACTCAAAGTATATGAAGTGTTATACATCATTTCTTATTTAATTGATTCGGCAGCGGAAGCAAATGGAATCAATCAAATGTGTTCAACTTGATTGAACTAGTCATGAATCTTATCAACATAAGACTTCTTATTTGACGCTAATATTATGTGGATTTATCTCCATAAATCCGGATATTAAAGATGTATTATATTACTCCAAAAGTCTTAAATCATTCCCAATGATCAATATGTCATCCACATATAAGACTAATTAAAATTTCTGTAACTCCCACTAAACTTCATGTATAAACATAACTTCCCAACCTATTGAGAAAAGTTTTATCACATGATCAAAAATGTTGATTCCAACTCATTGATGTCCTACTTAAGACCCTCTCTTAAGTTTCACATTATATTAGGATTGCAAGAATCTACAAAACTCAAGGCATGTATTAAATACATTCCTTCTAATTGAAGAAGTGAGTTTTAGATTCACTTGCTATATGTATATCATCATAATGAAACACAATCCCTAAGAAGATCCAAATAGACTTAAGCATTTCAACTAGTGCAAAACCCTTTGCTACCAATCAAGCTTTGAAATCTCTCTTTATTAGTGCAAAACCCTTTGTCGCTAATCAAGCCTTTTATTTCGGATTTCCATGGCTCTAAGCCTTGTATTGAGATGTGACTTAAACATTCTCATGTAAGTCATATGTTCATTACTTTCTAGAAGTAATCAACTTGAATCAAACAATTTCTTTGTAAGTTGCAAGCTCTTTACTTTCTAAAAGTAACACTAATTTATCATTTTCAACAAGTGATGACTTTAACCTCCTAGGTTTTGAAGAAACAACGTCTTACACAAAACGTCTCATGTAGCCAAGAAAGACCAGTTTCTTGCGACATAACATTCTTTGTGGTTCTTGAATAATTTCTCCCACTCTGTCTTCTAGAAATAAACTTGTATTTTAGAAAGACAGCTTCACGAGCCACAAACTCGTTGTACTCGTGATTATAATAAGGAAAAAAAATGAGCATTTGTTTCTTTTGAAAACTTACAAGCATGGTACTCTACCATTTCATATCTCATATGATTCGTTTTAGATTTAGTGGAAAAATAATTTAGGCAAAATGATAAAATCCCCAAAAGGATCAAGTAACTCAAAGTAACTTGATTGAAGTCCAAACCATATCAAATAGCGTTTGATTTCTTATCCAACCACACATTATCCCATAATGTGTGTTAAGAGAGATGAACTTGTGATACTATATCACATTTCATTTGGCTTATATCAAAGTCTTCACTTTGATAATCCCATCACGACTAAATCGTGATTCCTCGAACTCTTTGAACTTCTTCAAAGATTTCTCTATCTACCTTATTAAGTGAACACATTAGCGTCAACTTAAATCGTTGGTAAAAGAAAATGATCAACCTATTTTGGATCAATGATTTACAACCTCGATCTCCTTTTCAACCAAAAAGCACGAGACATCTTGCTTTGAATACAAGATACGCATATACCATAAGATCTAATGGTTTCAAGAGTACTCGATAACTCTTTGCGTTTATCATTCCAGAATTTAAGGTTTAATCTTGGGATACCAATTTGAGTCTTGCATCATCTACATAATGTATCATTCTAGTTTGGTTTAGAATATATTCACCTTGATAATGGGCTAGCCATACATCAAATCGTGGTGTATAGGGTCACAAAAGTAAAACCTCTTTTGTATCTTAACAAGTTTATATTCTTATTTAGAGTTTATGTACTTAATAGTCACAATTAAGTACAACTCCAAACCCAAAAACTAGATTCAGTACACAATGACTCTATCTCTCGACTTCATGGTTGCTAGTCGTCATATTCTAATCATCCCATGTATCAAACATAATGATGAAAACCACCACCGGTTTCTAATATTGACGAAGTAGTACTAGCAAAATTTATGTCAATTAAATAAACATTCAAAGAAGAAGGTCCCATTAGATGTCCCACAACTAACTTGTTGATTCTTCAATAATTTGGGGTAGTTTCCTTTCTAGTGTCCAACATTTAAGACAATGGAAACTATATCGGTCGGGATTGATAGGTTTAGTATCGTTATTCTCAATAACTTTACTTTTAACATTACCTTGTATCAATTCCATTCTAATTTTACTTCTTTAAAACCTTATCCTTAACGGTTTAAGAAAATGCTCCCACTCATTTCAATGAGTCTTTACTTAGAGAAGCAAAGTTGAATCTTAAGAAGACTACTCTTCAATTCAATCGTTTAGTCTTTAAAACTTTCATTGAAGTGGTTACGGTATTTTGGTCAATTTTGATTTCAAACAAATCTAGTTACCAAAATGATGTAACGTTTCAAAGTACTAAACTCAATTAAGCATATGAGAAACAATTCATTGTAAGTAGATATGTTAGTCAAGAATCAAAAACCCTTTTGATCACGAATAACTTTTATCTATACTCTTCGCAAGAGATCCTTAGCAATGGTTTATATGAGGTTTTAGAAGCAAATTCATATTTGTCTTTAGTTACGATGTTTTAATGGAGATTTGAATCAAAAACGAAATGATATCGTATATGAATTGTGGTAAAGAAATAGAACAATATGATAACGGAATGGTGGGAAAAAAAACTTAACATTTATCGTTATAATAATACTTGTAAATATAATAACAAGTAAAGCATTTACATGGTGACCTCTACCCAACTATGATAAATGATTCCAAGATCCAAATTCATATTCATATTAACTTGGGCACAGTAGGGCCGATTCATCCCTTATCAATATAACTCGGTGGATTAACGCTTTAATCGATTCTACTTTTAGAACTCTTGGTCGATAAAATTAAATTAATATTTATCTTTAGCCTTGAACACATGCGACTACGGTCACGAATACTTCCGTTGAGCTCAATCAAAATTTCGAATAAATGTGTCCATGATCCAAATCCACATCAACTTGGGCACGGTAGGGTCGATTCATCCCTTATCAACATGAATTTGGTGGATAGACATTTATCACCCACTTCCCCTACGTAACAAGGTTTGTACCCTGGTAGGACCGAGTGCACTCCCTCATGAAATAGGTTTTCATGGTTTCTACTTTTTGGTAAGGCTAAGTCTCAATTGTTTATTTTAGCGAGAGGTCATGTCAATTTATTATCTATCACGTTTTAAGTGAACTAAAGCGGTGAACTACGATAATTGTAATTGACACGGTCGAATAACTCGATTTAATGATAATGCATGTTTTAGTTATGGCGATTTAGCGATGCATGCAACATATAAATAAAATGCAAAGCATAAAATATAAATCCTAGTATGACCTTCCTAAAATAGTAAATCTAATAAACTATTACAAATTCGGAAACCAACTTCATTGGTCCCTTGAACTTCGGTTTTGGCACGCATCTCGAGGTAACACCGTCTTTAATGGATCGCCCTCTTAAGTGGCACCGTCTTCAAGGATCTCCGGTATAAATAAATTACATAACAAATTACATAATTTCCTATTATACATTTGTAATTAAAATAATCATAAAAATAAATCTATTAAATTACAAAACGGTGATACGAGATCACAATAAATTACAACCGAATCGATATTCCCATACATTTCGGGTAATACCAATTAAAAACTAAGGCCATACTAAGTAAAATTACATAATTCAAAAATTACATAAAATTAAAATTATGACAATCATAAATAAAATGCAGCATTATAATATGTATGAACATGCCCAATTTTATGCTAAATCGCCTTTAAGGAGCCAATATTGTATATTAAACGGTTTTTACGGATTTGCGTGATTCAACCTTTTAAAATCACAATAAATTACATAAAATCATATTTATGCACAAGTTAATTACCCTAACCAACTTAGGACTCAAAATTAGTCTCCACTAACATATTGACAATAATTAACTTATATTTCTTAAAATTGTTCATTAATGGACTCAAAATTACAATAAAATGCTATAAACTTCAAATACGTAACAAAAATTTCAAATAAATTTGAAATTTGAAATTTAAACTCATGAACATTCTGAAAAAATACCATGATACTCATAATGTCCAAAAACTTAGGTTAAAAATTTCAAAATTTGTCGGGAAAAACAATGTTGCGATTTATCGGATTTATCAATTATAATCATAAAAACATGAGAACAATTATATTTATCACCTTTTAAATTTTAGATCTAAAAAAGGTAATAAAATGCAACATGTGACGTTTTTTCTTAGTCATGAAATATGTTTTAGCAATTATTCACTAATTAAAGTCACTATTTATGCTATTTTTCGTCAAAAATTCATAAATCATGCATAAAGACTTAATTAAAGCCTATTATCTTACACACATCTTGTAAAATTGCATGTGACAACATACTAAATTTCAATGACCAGATTCGAAATATTTCTCATATTAACCTATTTTTCATTTAAATTCGATTTTTATCATGAAAAATCCATATTTCGAGCATAAGAACTCCAAACTTTATGAACATTTACAGGTCATCTAAAAATAATATATGTGAAAAAATATCCAAAAACCACTGGAAAATTCGAAGTTTAGCTATTTTTCGTCCAAAAATGACATTTTTATCATAAAAATCACATTTTAATGCCATTATTATATAAAATGAACAATAAAAATCCATAAATTAATCAAAAAATCCTAAATGCATTTTAGGATCATAAACTTTAACATGCATAATAAATTTCGTGATATATCATAATAAACACAAATTTATAAGTTTTATATGTTAATCGTATAACTCGGAAAAACTATAACTGAGTTGCATGCAAACAACCTAAGGCTCTTGAAACCGCTTGTTAGAAATCTATATCTCATTATACACAACATATTCATATATGTTACATTTTAATTTAGTCATAAAAATAAAACTAGATCTTATGCATGCAAACATAAATTACAAGAGATGAGAAAACATTTTCCTTGCTATGGGATTTCGGTTTTATGGGCACCAACAAGATCTCCTTCTTGTTAGTTCTTGAGCTTTCCATGAATATAAGGATGATCCTCCAAAAATCCCAAATAGAGATTCTCCTCTTGATTGCACCCAAGATTATCCCTTATCCCCACTAAATAATATTAGCTAGATATTAGTTTAGTAGTTTACCTTAAAATTGATTACTAACACTCATATATTACACTAATAATTTTAGTAATCTTTTATGAACAATTTGAATCAAAAATCTCATGTTTTGATGAAGATTAAAGAGAGAAGAGAAAATTCATGAACTTTTGCATGTGATATATTAGAATGAATGAATAAGAGAACTAATTCCCTTAAAAAAGAGGAGGTTCACGGTTGGGACTACCAACATAGGGCATCTTACTTTCTCTTTTTTTCTTCACAAGAATTAGGTGTGTAAGATGTGTAAGAGTAGGTGTAAGGCTAGTTGTAGGTAGGCCATGATTAGGTTATTTTATCTCATAAAATAATTCACCCACTAACACCTTCCACCTCCATTATTTCGGTCCATATACATAAAATGGACTACCATTTTATTTTGTCAATTTGTCATTTGTCACACAATATGTCACATGTAGTATGTTACATGTTATTAATTAATTTGATGCATATTTATCACATAAATATCATTTCATGAATTAATTAAATTACGTACAACAAATTGACTAGTGATACTTGATCACATAAATAAAATGGGTCATAAAATTATAATTCACAACATCTTGTAATTATAATTAACCATTCATTCTTATCTTTATTGTTTCACAAACAATAAACAATTTTAGTAATAAAGTATTTCAATTACTAAAATAAATCTTATTTAATCCCATTATAATAAGATATCAATATTCTCTCTCGCAAATTGAATTGTTCAATTTTAAGGAATTGACTAACTTGTATCGTCATTCAATTAATCAACTTTACGGATAAGGGCATCATCCTTTAGGTGTGACCTTAAGGGATCAACTGACCACCACCGTCCCACGACAGTAACATCAAACTCTAGCAAGCCAATCGTTACCGATTAATGTTGATCAGTTGACTATAAAATGAATCATCCCTTACGTATTCTTAAAAATGAGATTTAAACATGTGATCATCATGATCGACAATTGTGATCGCATTATTGTCGGAGGACACATATTCCAACATGGACTCCTAAAGTTTGCGAAGTCAAAGTGTTTGATGATTGATGAGAACGGGGTTCCTGGCTAGATTTTAGGAGTTGAGATCACCTATCCCATTTTTGTGTCCCGTCTTCTGTCCTGTTGCCTTAATTTTTTGACACAAAAGTTGAAAGCAAAAAAATGGAAAGAAGAGAGGAAAGACGAGCGGAAAACAATTTTGTGCAGTCATCATTTACTCGTTTTCGTGATAATTTTTATGCCGACAATTTTCCCCTCTTTGAAAGGAAAAAACAAACCCTAAAATGCAAAAAAAAAAATCCCCAAATTCTCATCTTCATTAATCATGAACTGCAAAAGTTCATAATTTAAAGTCTCACCTGAATTGATCGGAAAAGCTTCTGATGACCAAAACGATGACGGAAGAGGGTCCGACTTCGGAAACTACCAACTACAACAATCTAAACAGGTATTATTTTCTATTCCCCCCCATAAGGCTGCTGGACCTGATGGTATTCCAGTGCGTTTTTTAGGGATTCCTGGGACATTGTGGGTCATTCTGTGTGTGAGGTTATTCATGATTTTTTCCACAATGGTCAGCTTTTAAAACAACTTAATCATACTCTTGTTACCCTAATCCCCAAATGTGATTTGCCCAAAAATGTTACACAATTCAGACCCATTTCTTGTTGAAATGTAGTGTATAAGTGTATTTCCAAGTTGTTGTGCAACAGGCTAGCTCAAATTCTTCCTCATATTATTAGTGATAGCCAGGGTGGGTTTATTAAATGTCGAAGTATAGTGGAGAATATCCTAATTTGTCAAGATGTGATTAGATGTTATAAGAGGAAGTCTGTGTCACCTAGGTTCATACTCAAAGTCGACTTAAAAAAAGCCTATGACTCAGTTAATTGGGATTTCTTGGAACAAATGCTTACCTACTTAAATTTCCCTCCTTTCTTTATTCATCTAATCATGGAGTGCACAGAAACTGCTTCATATTCTCTTGTCCTTAATGGTGAGTCTTTTGGTCATTTCAAGGGAGCTAAAGGACTGAGGCAGGGTGATCCCCTGTCTCCCCTTCTTTTCACTATTGCTATGGAGTATTTGAGTAGGATCTTAGCCTATACCACAGCTACATTTCCTTTCAAATTCCATCCTCTTTGTAGTCCCTTGAGATTGTCCCACCTGATGTTTGCTGATGATCTATTACTTTTCTGCAAAGGAGATGTGAAGTCAATAATGGTTATTTTAAGATCCTTTTCTACCTTTTCTCATGCCTCTGGACTCCAAATGAATCCTACCAAGACTAATGCATTTTTTAATGGGGTTCCTAGTGATGTTAAGCATGAGATACTACAAATTTCTGGGGTTCAAGAAGGCCTTTTGCCATTCAAGTACCTTGAAGTCCCCATTACCTGTGGCAGAATGTCTAAAATGGATTGTAGTATTCTGGTGGAGAAGCTAATCACTCGCATAAGAAGTTTTGGTTCCAAAAAATTATCATACTCTGGGAGATTGGTGTTAGTATCCTCTGTGCTCACTGCTCTTTACAACTACTGGGTGAATATCTTTGTTATACCTAAAGGTGTGCTCAACAAAGTCAACTCCATATGTAGGAATTATCTATGGGATGGAGGGTCTGACTTTATCAGATGTCCAAGAGTGAGTTGAGAGAAAATCTGCTCCCCCAAGTCTAAGGGGGGACTGGGACTTAGAGACAGTCATGTTTGGAACATTGCATCTATGGGCAAACTTGTTTGGTGGATATATTACAATCCAGACAGATTTTGGGTGAAGTGGGTTAATCAAATCTACTTAAAGGGCCAATGCTGGGATGATTATCAGCCTGGGAATGACATCAGTTGGGGTTGGAAGTCAGTTTGTAGGATCAAAGACAAACTGGCTGCTGGTTATTCTAATGGGCAATGGGTGTTAGATACAAAAGGCTATACAATACAAAGTGGTTATGAGCTTCTCAGACAGAAATTCCAGACTGTAAACTGGCACAAACAGATCTGGAATACTTGGTGCATCCCTAAACATCAATTTATAGCTTGGCTAGTGGCTAGAGAGGCTCTTCTACTCAAGGAGAGGCTTCTGTCACTAGGTATAGCTGCTGATGCTGACTGCTTATTATGTGGCAAGGGGATAGAAAACCATATTCACCTGTTTCAGACGTGTGAATATGCAAGGAAGATCTTTGATGAGCTTGGTCAACTGTTGGATGTTGCTCTTCCTGCAACTGATTTGGTGCAGCTTATAGCTTCTGGACAGCATTCAAAGTTGAAGAAAGGGGTCCTGTTGTGTGCTGTTCTTGCAGCACACTACCACATCTGGATCCAGGGAAATCAGGCTAGAGTTGATGGCTGTGTTCTTAGGCCTACTCTAGTTGTCTCACAGATAATGAAGTTACTTAAAATGCGAGTTCGTTCACGTCTTCAGCCAAATTTAGTAAGCCGAGATGTTATATGGCTAAGTAGTGTTAAATTGAATATGTAGGTTCCTTCATAGGAACTGAAATTGTTGTGTAACCAAAAAACGGTGTTGTAACTTTTGTTACGGTTTTTAATGGAATTCTTACATTTCACCAAAAAAAAAAGATCTGGATATAAGCTTCAATATCGGAGAAGCTGCATGAAACTGAATTAAATTTCAATTTTTTGATCAAAGGCTTAATCAATTGGTTTACATATCAAAAGAAGACTATCATATTTTTAATAATGGAGTGTTTCTACAATCATAAAAGAGCTACTCTCTTTAACGTCGAAATTAAAACGCCCAGAACTACTGATATAGAGATATTGCAATCAACTGTCGAAGATTTTGAAGATAAGAATCCTGGAAATAAGTTCATGCCGGCTAAAAGACAAGTATGTGTTCAGGAGGAGCCAAACATGAGCAATCTCTCTGAGGTCTGCAATCCTTCTTTTATGCTGCCATTATCTCCAATTTCAGTTCCATTTGCAAATGATGTTACAAACCGTATGTATACTACTACTGCGGATAATAAAAGCAGGAAGTGTTGCCTTGTTGATAATCGTAAAATAATTATGGAAAAATATAATACGATACTGAAACCTCGACCAGTTATAGGTAAAGCAAAATGCTTGTCTTTTACATCCTCTGAATGCAGCAAGAGCAGAACTACATTCTCGAATAAAAGAAATCTCTCAGCTAAAATCCAGACATGCGACATTTTAAATCGCTTTCCCCCTGATCCAATTATCACTTCATCGCTCTCATTAACATGTATGACACATTAATCAGTGATCAGTGGGACAATTTTGGTTGCCTCTAATCTTAAAAGCAAGATAAATGAGGTTTCATTATCTTGGGAAAAGGAATCTGTTTTCCGACATCATAAAGTTATGAAGTTAGTGGACAGGCAATCTCATTTGTGTAACACTAAAAGAATTCTGAATCTGGGTGAGGTGGCGAGCCAAAAACGGCCACCATGGAAGCAATGAAGCTTTTGAGTTGGAATTGTCAAGGACTAGGAGGGGTGGACTCCTAGTTACGGCAGCACTAATAAGACTCGTTTTCTCAAATTCCATAAATTTTGTGGAGTAGATTCTCAAGGTCTTAGTGGAGGATTGCTACTCTTATGGAATGCAGAAGAAGACAATGTTTTTCCCATAACTACTAACCCACACTTGATTCTTTGTAAACTTGTAACTTTGGAGGCAATTAAAATGTATATAATTTTCTTGTATGGGGCGCCTTCTGTTTCAGATCGACAACGAGTTTGGAATACTTTGCTTTCATATGCGCATTAGTATTCTGAGCTCCTTATAATAGGTGACTTTAACCATGTAGAATATTCGGTGGATAAACTTGGTGGATCTACAGAAATACAAGGCTGGCGGGAATTCATATCGTGGAGAATATTGTCACAAATGCAAGAGTTACCCTATCAAGGCCTTCAATTTACATGGAAAAATAATAAGGAAGGTTATGAGTTAATTCTTGAAAGGCTTGACAAAGCATATGCATCGAATTCATGGATTCATCTATATTCAGAAGCTACTCTATGGCATTATCCAATTACCTTTTCATATCTTTCAGTTGTTCTGCTATAGACCAGCCCAGCTAGAAGAAGGAAAAAGACTCCTTATAGATTAGATAATTGGTGTTTAAAGCAAAAGGAAGTTGTGGACTTGGATAATGTGAACTGGCAATTACCATTTGGTGGGTCTCATATGTATTCACTTTCCAGGAAAATGGCGGACATTAGATACAAAATAATGAACTAGGTACTTTAGCACAAGCAAACTTATGGCATAAACAGGAGGGATATCAGTAATAACCTCATGAACTCCGGTGTGAATATCACAACTTTGCACGAAGCAACAAGTTATAATCAGCAGAAGCTTTGTCTAACAAGGGAGGCTAAAATTAAACATGAATTTTGGCTCCAAATGGAAAAAAAATCGATACGCAAAAGAAGCTCATGCTCCGACCAGGTATTTGTTCCAGAAAGCAAGATCCATAAAAGAGCGAAATAGTATTGGTGCATTGAAAGACAATAATGGTAATTGGTGCTACAATGACACTCATGTCAGAGATCTTATAATTCAACATTTTCATTCTCTTTACAAAGTGGAAACAAACTTGGTTCAAACAACACAACAATCATTCACTGCTCTAGATTCTTTACCAATAGAGTCCCTCACAATTGATCAAAGCCAGTGTTTGGATCGCGCATTCACAGCACAAAAGGTGAAGGATGCGGTTTTTTCGATTGGTGATAATAAATCTCCTGGATCAGATGGATACACCTCAGCTTTCTTCAAGCAATTCTGGCAAACAGTAGAGAAACATGTCACTACTGCAGTACTAAAATTTCTTAATCCAGGTCATATTTTAAAAGAGTGGAATCAAATACTCATCATCTAATCCCAAAAATCACAACCCCTGAAACAGTCTTGCATCTTAGACCCATCAATTTATGCAATGTTTTATACAAAATTGCATCCAAATGTTTAGCCAAGAGACTCCGGAACATTTTGCCTCATATCATTCCCGAATCTCAAAATGTTTTTCTCAAAGGAAGGAGCATTTACGATATTTGTTTGATTGCTCATGAAATCATGACATATATCAATTAGCAAGTAAGTGGCATAAATTGCTATTTGGCAATGAAGCTTGACATGAATAAAGCCTTTGACAGAGTTTCATGGTCGTTTCTTCAAGTAATACCTCGGATTTATGAGCTGTTGGGTACTCTATTGAGTAGGGCTTACTCTGTCGAGTAATTTAGTTTTGCATTCAGGAATACGTTCTTCCTGATGGGTACTTGATCCAGTAGGGGTAACTCGAGCAAGTAGGCGGTACTCGATTGAGTTCCCCAGTTACTCGATCAAGTAAGTCGGGTTATACGTGTTTTTGGCCAGGTTTGATAGCAACACGTAAAAACTTATATAAAGTGAATTCATCAGTTTCTTTTACTTTTTACCTCATTCTGAACCTTTTTACAAAAGAAAACAAACAACGTTGAATTCTCTTCTCACATTGCTATCAAATCCAAGGGCTAGAGTCGTCGGATTTCGGAGTTCTTTATACCGTTGAGATCGTCGTATTATGGGTAAGGTCCTTGTGCCGTTTTTATGTCAATTCGTTAGTGTTGTTTAAACCCTAATTGGGTGAATTGAGGGTTATTGGGATTGTGGTTGTTTACAGATTGTGATTGTATGATTACTGGTTTATAGGAGGCGATTTCGTAGAGGAAGGCTTTTGATCCGCTTCTTGTATTGATAATTGGTGATTACATTCCAGGTAGGGCTTCCATACTCAGTTATTGTGTAAATTGTATAAGATGGTTATTGGTTGATTGGCATGTGATTATATCGTAATTGGTTTTTGGCATTATTTACATTGGTATTGTGATTGGATTGTGATTTGTCTATGGTTCGCGAGGTGCGCCCTTGGCTGAGTGGAGTCACTTGCGGGAGTGGCTTCACGGCCTTGATTCGCCCCTTGTGGTTCCCGTCACAAGGGGGATGTGCACATTAATGGACATGGGTTATTCGCTCGATGGAGATTAGCGGGGCTTAGGTGGGAATGGTTGTGGTCCCCCACTGGCGGTGTCGAATATCTGTTACGATGGATATTCTGGCAGGGCTGCACATTTTAGTGTGTAGTCAGATGATTGGTGATGTGACAGTGTTGGAGGATTGTGATTGTGTAACTTTCTGATGTTCGTCTTATATTGTTTATGCAGTAACCGAGCCCGTTTAAATGTTTTGAAAACTATGGTGATCCATTCGGGGATAGTGACCAGTTGTTTAGCAGGTATAGCTTGGATGCGCGCGGGTAGCTGAGGGATGGAGTCACCACGAGTTAGATAGTAGTCTTCCGTTGTTGTGTCATGACATTTTATTTACTTTTGTTGGTTTTGGTTTGGAACAGTTGTATCGTACTTCTCAGTTTTGGTTTTGATATAAACGCTCTAAATTTATTTACTTAAAGTATGTTTCTTGATGGTCACTTTTGATTACTATGCCTCGGGTAACCGAGATGGTAGTATTCTCATGCACTAGGTGGTCTTGGTAAGGCACCTTGGTGTATGGGGGTGTTACAAAGTGGTATCAGAGCGGCGATTTTGGAACCTGTAACTAATGAACCCAATGAATATAGAGATTCAAACTAAAATGAACCCGGGTAGGAGTTGTTAGGAGCTAATACAAAGGCTTGGGAGACGTCCTAAAGTCGCGAACTTGCCCTACAACTTTGAACCGGCCACCATGAGGTGTCATGGGATCGCTATTTGTTTACTATTGCTTTTATGAATATGATGGATGAAGTGTATATGGATGGTGTGGTGGAAGAGATGAAAAGTAATCGTTGCATGATAATATGATTTGTGGCTTAAGCATATTTATATGAGGGAACTGAATTTATAATGTGGTTATTCTAGTAACATGTGAGTAGGAGTTGTAATGTATAACATGTTTTTGGTTTTGCATAATGTTATAAAGTTAAAGGCATGCGGGTTGTGTAGTATCGTCAGCATGACTCGATCAAATGGGTGGAACTCGATCGAGTAGGTTGGACTCGATCGAGTATGCTGAGCTCGATCGAGTGGGTATATGTATACGTTGGGCAGTAGCTACTGGAGTCGTGATACTCGATCGAGTAAGGGGAGTACTAGATCGAGTGTCGGGTACTCGACCGAGTACATATGTGACTCGATCGAGTACATTTTATGACAGTTTTGGGCAAGTTCTGGAGTTGGGGTACTCGATCGAGTTACTGGCTTACTCGATCGAGTGACTCCTACTCGATCGAGTATGTGTGGTTACTTGATCGAGTAAGTTATGTGTGGGTCATATTTGCTTTGAGCCGTAGGCTATGTGTTTACGTTTATCTCCCTTTTATAGCTCAAAGATATGCTGCCAAATAGATCAGCTTTGTACGTTAGGGCTCAAGAGATGAGTGTAGAGGAGATCACTAAGATGCTTGAGCATCAAGACGCGCTTACCGAAACCCTCCAAAAGATGGGGAAAGATAAGGAAGCCGGTGTAGACTTTGCCAAGATGAGCACTACGATATCTCGCTTCAACCCCACTAACTATGTGGGTACGGGTGAGCCGATCTTGCTCGATAATTGGCACCGTGAAATGGAGAATATCTTGGGAGTGGTACACTGTCCAAAAGAGTTTAAGGTGGAACAAGCTGCGTTCTACCTTGGAGATTCAGTTGGGGAATGGTGGGATAAGGTAAAGGATTGTGCTTTAGACATCTACATGAAGCAGGGTAAGACTGCAATCCCGTCTCTTAGTTCAAGAGGGCTATGAGGCAGGAGTTCATTCCGGAGCATGTTCGCAGCAAGCTACGTAATGAGTTTCATTCCTTCAAGATGACCGGGGATATGACAGTGATCGAGTACTACCATAAGTTCAAAGAAAAGGCACGATATGCTGACGATATGGAGCTAAATCAAGAGAATTTAGCACTTCGCTTTGAGAAGGGGTTGACTAATCAGATTATGGAGAAACTACCGGCGGGGAGTCTTACCGATGTGAAGGAAGCTTATGAGAGGGCTGGACGGGCTGAGAGATTGGTCGAGATAGCTAAGGAAAACAAAGAGAGAGGGCTCGGAAAAGAGGAAAGTTGAGAGTGATGGCGGTGTCCAATCTAGCTACAAGCGGCGTAACAACAACCAGGTAAGAGCCTATTCTTTTGGGTTGAGTTTTATTGGAGGTTCTTCATATGAGCGTGGTCATGGTAGTAGCAGCAGTTGGGTTATGACATGTTTCAACTGTGGCGGTATGGGTCACAAGAGGCATGAGTGTTCAATCGCAATGGCGGTAATTCTTATCAAAAATCGGTGGCTAACAACAATCAGGGGTCAGCTGCCAAGCCTTCTACATCTACCAGTACAATACAAGGGGTGGTCAAAAGAGCAATGACAAACTGTTTATGATGGACAAGCAAGCTGCAGAGGATGATGCACACGTGATCACCGGTACTTTTCTTGTTAACAACATTTCTACCTTTGTTTTGTTTGATTCAAGGGCGTCACACTCGTTTGTATCATCGAGTCATGCTACGTCTATGGGTTTGAGAGAGTTTAAGTCTATAAAAGAAGAGGTTTTTATACCGTCGGGTGAGTCTGTGTCTTGTGGGAAGTTGAATAGAGGGGTGTCCATTGTTATAGGCCAAGTTGATCTTCCAGTTGACTTGTTGGAGTTTCCTATGGATGGTTTTGAGATGATAGTTAGGATGGATTGGTTGGGTAAGTATAAGGCTTGGATAGACTGTCACCAAAAGAAAGTTTCTTTAAGAGGTCCTAAGGCGGCTAGTGTGCCTTATCGTGGGTTTGTTATCAAACCCAAAGTTAAAGTGATTGCAGTAGTGACATTGAAGTCTTACCTGAGGAAGGGGTGTCCTTTAATACTATGCCATGTGAAAGATACTAGTATGGCGGAACCGACAGCAGTTGAGATACCAGTGGTGGGAGAGTTTCCATATGTTTTTCCAGATGAGATACAGGGTTTACCACCAAAAAGAAAGATCGATTTCAGTGTTGAGTTGAAACCAGGGACGGGACCGATCTCTAAGGCCCCGTACCGTATGGGTCCTACGGAGTTAGAGGAGTTGAAGAAATAGTTGAATGACTTGGTGGACAAGGGATACATTAGACCTAGTGTATCGCCTTGGGGTACACCAGTCTTGTTTGTGAAGAAGAAAGATGGGAGTTTGAGGTTATGCATAGACTATAGGGAGCTTAACCATGTCACAGTGAAGAACGGGTATCCTTTACCGACGATAGATGATCTTTTTTACTAATTGAGTGGAGCAGGTGTCTTTTCGAAGATTGATCTAAGGTCGGGGTACCATCAGGCGAGGATTCGGGATGAAGACATATCAAAGACAGCTTTTCGATCAAGGTATGATCACTATGAGTATTTGGTGATGCCGTTTTAGTTGACTAATGCGCCAGCAGTGTGTATGGATCTGATGAACAGGGTTTTCAGCCAGTACTTGGACTAGTTCGTGGTGGTGTTTATAGATGATATCTTAGTCTATTCCAAGACTAGGGAGGAACATGAGGAGCATTTACGATTGGTGTTGCAAACCTTACGTAACAACCAATTGTATGCTAAGTTGTCTAAGTGTGAGTTCTGGTTAGAGAAAGTGGCTTTTCTGGGCCATGTGATCTCTAAAGAGGGTGTAGCTGTGGATCCTTGCAAGATTGAGGTGGTGTCTAACTGGGAGGCACCAAAGAATGTGGCCGAGATTAGGAGTTTCTTGGGTTTGGCAGGGTACTATCGACGGTTCATGAAAGACTCTTCCAAGATTGCCAGACCTATGACAATGTTGATGAGGAAAGAGAACATTTTTCGTTGGGACGAAAGTTGTGAGATTGCGTTCCAAACATTAAAGGAGCGTTTGATCGAAGCTCCAGTCTTAGCTTTACCTGAAAGGAGTGAGAATTTCGAGGTGTATACAGATGCTTCGAAGAACGGGTTGCGTTGTGTGTTGATGCAAAATGGGAAAGTCATTGCCTATCCTTCTAGGCAATTGAAGTCTTATGAGGAGAACTATCCGACGCATGATCTAGAGTTGGGTGCAGTTGTGTTTTCTCTCAATCTTTGGAGACACTATCTTTATGGGGCGACCTTTAAGGTGTTTTCTGATCACAAGAGTCTAAAGTACATCTTTACTCAATAGGAGTTAAACATGAGACAGAGGAGGTGGATGGAGCTTATAGGAGACTATGACATGGATATCATATACCATGAAGGGAAGGCTAATGTGGTGGCCGATGCATTGAGCAGAAAGAGTGTGCATTCTCTATGCACAGTTATGTCACAAATGAGGCTGAAAGATGAAGTGGCCAAGATGGGGATATATGTGATCCATAAAGAGGATGCTAGAGGTGATTTGACTGTTCAACCAGATCTTTATGATGATATTCGCAGAAAACAGGCTCTTGATTCAAAGATTCGGGAGTAGCGCGGTGGAGTAGAGAAAGGGACTGTGTCTCGGTTCTCTATTCATTCTGATGGGAGTGTTCGGTTTGATGGGAGATTGTGTGTACCTAAGGATGAAAAGTTGAAAAAGATAATCATTACAGAGGCTCATTGCACACCGTATTCAGTGCATCCAGGTGGTGACAAATTGTATAGAGATCTTAAGACTACGTTTTAGTGGCCTGGGATGAAGAGGGAGACAGCTGAGTTTGTGGCTAGATGTTTGACTTGCCAGAGAGTCAAGAGGGAACAACGACGACCGCAAGGTAAGATTCAGTCTCTTGAGGTACCTAAGTGGAAATGGGAATCTATCTCCATGGATTTCATCGTGGGTTTATCGAGGATCCAGCAAGGTAATAACATGATAGGGGTGATCGTTGACCATTTGACTAGGTCAACTCATTTTATTCCCATGAAAGATACGTGGAGTAAGGTGTAGTTGGCAAATAACTACAGGAAGAATTTAGTGAGGATACATGGAGTGCTAAAAGACATTGTGTCAGATCGAGATGTGAGGTTCATTTCTCGGTTTTGGTAAGAGTTGCAGGAATTAATGGGGATTACCCTGAAGATGAGTACTGCATTTCATCCTACAACAGATGGACAGACAGAGAGAACAATCAAGACCTTGGAGGACATGTTGAGGGCTTGTGTGATAGAGTTTGGTGGTAGCTCGGAAGATAGGTTGGATCTGATAGAGTTTTCTTACAATAACAGCTACCATACGAGTATTGGGATGGCTCCATTTGAGGCTTTGTATGGGACGAGAACAAACACATTTGAGTCTGACCTGGACACCCACAAGAGGCGCGAGCCTCCCTGCATAGCAAGGAGCTTCTGTCTCAGGCCAAAACTCGGTTTTGGCTCGTCTAACCAATATTTGAATCGTGTTATGCATTGTTCATGCATATAAACTCATAAAAACAGTAAAGACATAAAATAGAGTGAGTTGTTTACACCCTCAAACTAACGTGTATTGATATTTGCAACGTAGACGACTTTAGAGACGGTTTTCTCGTAGCGACTACTCACGATCAAAGAAGTTTAAAAGAGTGCCTTAAAAAAGGATTTTGTTTTGAAAATATGTTGAAAATATGTTAATTAAAACATATTGATTGATGAATTGAGTTGGTCAAATGGGTCGGTCGAATGCACGGCGACGGTACAAAACAAAATGTGTAAGGCTTGTGTTTACGATTGGTAGGTCGTAAACACGTGTCGATTTTGTGACTTAGGAAGTCGAGTCTAGAAGTTTAAGGGAGGTGTGAGGGGGCGGACGCTCGCGTCAGGTTTGTAGTGTGTGATGGTTGGTATTTATAGAGGAATGTGGGGTGGTAGGTCGGTTGTGTTTGTTTAGAGGCTAAGCAGACACCCTAAAGAGGCGCGAGCTACCTTGTGATACAAGTGGGTATATTGTCTCTTTCGCAAATTTGGATTTTGCATTTGTTCTAACCAATGTTTTGTTGGTTGTGATTTGTGGTCTTTGAGGTTTGCTTAGCCGTGTAAGCTTCCTCTTGGGTGATATTTGGGGTAGGTATTTTGTGTCTTTGACTCGGGTTTGACCCGTGTGAGTCGGGATTTAAATTTCGAGTCGGTTTTTGGCTCGGTGTCGGTTTTGACTCTAATTAGGTCATTTTAATGCAAATGGCAAGATAAAACCATTCATGGCATCATTTTCGACATTCGAGATTTGGTTTGACTCAGGTTGACTCGAGTTGTGGGTTTCTGAGTCAGTTTTGGGTCCGAAGACGGTTTTGACTCTAATTAGGGTCATTTTAATGGAAATGACATGATAAAGACATTCATGGAATTATTTTTGACATTCGGGATTTGGGTTGACTCAGGTTGACTCGAGTTGGGGTTTCTGAATCGGTTTTGGGTCCGAAGACAGTTTTAACTCTAAATAGTATTATTTTAATACAAATGAAGTTAGAAAACTTTTGAAATCATTTTTCATATTCGATTAGTGCATTAAACCGTCTCATGTATAGCCAATCCACACACGCATATCAAAAACACGTTACAGTCTGATCATCATCGGGTGGTTTTTGGAAGGTGCGGATACTGGGTATCTACAGAGCCCCCACTTTGACTGAGGCTTGGACAGGGCGAAAGTCAAAGTATGATCTCCAGGTCAATCGAAGATTACAACCTGAAGACCATTGCGACATCGAGGCGACTCAAAAAGGTTTGAGCCAAGGACCTGCCATCGGGAAGGGCGACGTCGAGGCGACTCGGGGAAGCGAGTCAAGGACCTGCCGTCGGGAGCAGTTTAAAGTCTTTCGACTTCCGATGCGGGTCGTTTAAAGTCCATTGGACTACGTATAAAGGCTCGCCAGCCATAAGAAGGAATCATACCTGAGGCATCTTCGGGATACGTCCTTGAATCATTTGCGCGCAAAGGCTCGCCAGCCGGTGTTAAAGGTGGTGCCTTTTGAGGCTCGCCAGCTATAGGAAGGCGTCATACCTGAGGCATCTTCGGGATATGTCCTTAAATTGCTTCTTGTGTGTGTGCAAAGGCTCGCCAGCTATGTTGAAGATGCATTTTAAGGCTCGCCAGCCATGTTGAAGGCACGTTTTGAGGCTCGCCAGCCATCGATGGTCGAATGATCGACTGTGGGAAATAGCCTGGAACATCGGGCTTATTTCAAGGTACTTTCTGGTAATGACTTCCAACCAGGTTAACGTTTATAGGTTCGGCTAGGGAGCAACGAACTCCAACTTGCTGGGGTTCTAAATGAACTCCGTGGGGATAAATCGTCTAAGCAAGGCTCTCTCGAAAACAATTTAGTGAGAGCGTTCCCTCGGTATCATGAATGATGTTGTGAGGATCTTTGAAAGACCTGTGTGACATCCATTTGAAAATCGGCACTCGCTGGGGAGTTAGAAACGTCTCAGGACTCGCCGGGGATATGAGTTGTCGCACGTTGAGAGGTAGCGTATGCCATGTAATTGATGTGGCTGAACCCCTTGGACTTGACGGGTCGGTGTTTGTTGGGAAGAACCCAATATTTAGCTGGAGTGCGTTTTTCTTCTCAAAATTATCTGCATGGTTAGTGACCACACAAATCCACAGTTGCATAGACAAGCACGTAGACATGCAAGCATATAAGCACGTAAGCGTGTGAGCAGTTAGCATATAAGCAACTAGCACATAAGCATATAAGCACGTAAGCATATAAGCATGTAAGCATTTAGCATATAAGCAACTAGCATGTAATATCTCACGCGAAGGGAGATAGAAGTTTTGAATGTTGTGAAGCTTAAAGGCGAGTCTTGTTACTCGTAGATCTGTGATTTGATTGATTGGAGACACGTGACCGTTGTGATATTGACTCACATTGACGCATACTGACAGACTGACATACAGGATGTCGTGAACGTGATGCAAATTCAGTGTTGACACGATGCAAGGGTGACTCTGACAGACTTTGTTTATGTAAGTGCAACTCCTTGCCAAGAAGGGGTGACAACGTGTATCAAATCCCTGAGGTAGAAGGTCTGCTCGGCTGGGGAACATGAATTGATTATCTTCTCCAGACATCTTTGCCCTTGTTTGCTTGTTTGAGATCCCTTCTCGAGGTATGATGATTCGGAGAGCGGAACCAAGACCTTGTCATCGTCCGAACCGAGCACTAGGCTATGGGCGGTTTTATTTTGGAATGTAGTTGAGACTCAAAAGATGTTTGAGGATAAAGGACGGGTGGCGTCTTGAAAGAGAAGCTCCCAGAGTGAGAAGGTGGGATTTTGACAAAGTAAGGATTGGGCGACGTCTTAAGGAAGAAGCTCCCAGTAAAGAGGTATAAGATTAATTTTTACAGCTGGGTGGGCTGCTTTTGAGGATTGATGTTGATGGTTGAGATTGAAATGGATATGCGGTTGTGTCCCTGTTGGGGGACTTCATACGTATTCGCGTGTTTGCGAAATCAAATCAGATCGTAGTTCTGAGCTGGTTATTGAGGATTGAAAATTGGAAATTTTGTGAAAGGAGTACGCGGTTGTGCCCTTGTAATAGGACTACCTACGTATTCGCGTGCTTGCAAATTAGTTCTGAGTGTGTGTTGATAACTGAAATTGGGATGTATGGTTGTGTCCTTGAAGGACTGCCTACGTATTCACGTGGAGTGAAATCAAACCAGATCGTAGTTCTAAATGTGTTTGTGTGCCTAAGCTAACTGTTAGGACCTTGAAGTTATTTTGAGGTGTATGGTTGTGTCCTTGAAGGACTGCCTACATATTCATGTGAAGTGAAATCAAACCAGATCGTAGTTCTGAATGTGTGTGTGCCTAAGCGAGATGTTGGGACCTTTAAGTGTGAGGGTCACGACGGTAAAAGCCGTTAGGTGACTCGTCTGAATGTGTGCCTAAGCGGGTTGTTAGGACCTTAAAGTGTGAGGCCGTTTGGTGCCTCGAGAAATTGATTTGAGATAATTCCTCCTTGATCATGAATCGAAGAGGTGTAATTTGTGAAAATGTTCCTTATCATGTGAGCACACTAAAAAGTGGACCCTAAGGGTAGATTAGGTATGTCCCGTTCTCGGTAGCAAAGCATTCGAGGACTCCGTATCTGGGTCAGGGTGAAAATGGCCTCGACATTATGGAATGTGGAGCTTGGTAATGACAGGTTTGTTTGACAAATAAAAATCTGAAGTTGAGGGTCACGACGGTGAATTCCGTTTGGTGACTCGAAGGTTGATTGGATATAATTCCCTCTTGATCACGAATCGAAGAGGCATAGTTTGTGAAAATGTTTCTTGTTATGTGAGCACACCAAAAAGTGGACTCTAAGAATGAAATGGGCATGTCCCGTTCTGGCAGCAATGTTTTTTGAAGACTCCGTATTTAGGTCAAGGTGAAAATGGCTTCAACATTATGGAATGTGGAGCCTGGTAATAAGAGGTTTGTTTGACAGATAAAAATCTGGAATTTGTATTTTGTGGTGTTTAGGCCGGTGGGTTACAGCTTGTAATGTGGTGCGGACTGGGGTCTCCGGCTTGATGTGGCCTGAGCACGAAATGGTTGGTAAATAATGTGGGATCAGATTCCCATGTCTGGACCTTAAAGGTTAAGGTGTGATATTACGAGCTTGAGGGGAATCCTCAGAAGCCTAGATAGGTCTCCTTGTAGCAGTCTCTAGAAGGACTTAGGGGTGAAGCAGTTTTGGTTGAGGTTTTAGTGTTTAGTATTTTGGACTCAGCGGTCCGGGATTTTGGACTTGTTGGTCCTGGACTTTGTGTGGTTGACTCATGGGTCTTAGGCTTTGGACTTTTTGGTCCTGGGCTTTGTATCATGGGTCTTGGGCTTTGGACTTGTTGCTCCTGTACTTGATGTTTTGGACTCATGGGTCCTGGGCTTTGGACTTGTTGGTCCTAGACTTGGTGTTTTGGTGTTGGACTCGTTGGTCCGAAGTTTGAAAGGTGACGGTTTTTAAATCCGTCATTTTGAGTCTTTGTGAAGATAACGAATTTGAATTCTGTTATTTCATTTTCTTGAAAAGTGACGGTTTTGAATTTCGTCATTTGAAATGTGGGAAATAACGAATTTGAATTTCGTTATTTCATTTTCTTGAGGAGTCACGGTTTTCAATTACGTCATTTGAAATTGTGGGAAAATAGCGAATTTGAATTTCACTATTTCGTTTTTGTTTGAAAAGGACGGTTGTAATTCCGTCGTGTGGAATTGTGAGAGAATAACGAATTTGAATTTCGCCATTTTATTTTTGTTTTGAAAATGACGGTTTTATTTTCCGTCGTTTGAAATTTGTGAAAATAGTGAATTTGAATTTCACTACCTTGTTTTTATTTGAAAATGACGGTTTTTGTTTCCGTCGTTTGAAATTTGTGAAAATAGTGAATTTGAATTTCACTGCCTTGTTTTTGATTTGAAAATGACGGTTTTTGTTTTCGTCGTTTGAAATTTGTGAAAATAATGAATTTGAATTTCACTATTTTATGTTTTTATTTGAAGATGACGGTCTTAATTTCCGTCGTTTGAAATTTGTGAAAATAACGAATTTGAATTTCACTACCTTGTTTTTGATTTGAAAATGACGGTTTTTGTTTTCGTCGTTTGAAATTTGTGAAAATAGTGAATTTGAATTTCACTATTTTATGTTTTTATTTGAAAATGACGGTCTTAATTTCCGTCGTTTGAAATTTGTGAAAATAGCGAATTTGAATTTCACCATTTTGTTTTTTTTTTTTTTTTGGCTTTAGCCTTGGCTTTTGCTTTGGCCTTGAGCTTTGGCTTTGGGTAAATGGCTATTGGCTTAGGCCTTTGATTTTGGCCTTTCGCTTTGGCTTTTTATTTATTGGTTCTTTGCCGTCCTTCGTTCGAGGAAGGTAAAGGTGCAGACTGGGATGTACCCGTCGGTGAGAGGTTGATATTTGGTGATGGGATTTTGTGGGAAATGGGCTTGCCTTCCGTCATTGATCATGAACAAGGAGATGTTCTTGGTTTGTTATCAGGGTTTATCATAGAATCCCGTTGATAGAAGCTCGTTCTATATTGGGTGCTAATGAAAGGTCTCTATTGCCAGACATGGAATAGGTAAAGAAAATGGACACGGAGTTTAGGTCCTTTGCTTACTCGGTACGGAACGTCACTCGAGTGTTCTCACATTGAATTGGAACATATTGTTTATTTTAAATTAATTCTCAAATCAATTCTCGTTGTCAACGGGAAATGGTAAAGAGGAGAATATATGATAGTTGGAAATTGTGGTTTTATTTAGATAAATAAGAGGTTAGCACAGACTCGATGAATAAATGTGACTCATGGGGACAGCCCCCAGTTTGTCACTTAGGAATAAAAGGACAGGCACTAGGATAGATATGAGAAAGCCTAAGACTTGGACTCGGACTAGGACTCAATCGTAGATACGGACTCCTAATCATCACTTTCCTCCTCGAAGGTCTCCTTTGCAGCATCCAGCGGCTTAAATGTCTGGCCTTGAGCATTGACCCCACTTGAGTACTTCACTCTCGTTGTTGGGGATGATATGAGGACAAAAGTCAATGAGGCTCTCATCTCCTTGCAGAAAGAGATGTTCATTAGGGTTGTTTTCATCACTTGGTTGGCCTAGGGATGAAGCTATCAGTTGATGGTTGTCGATCATATCTTGAATAACATGTTTTAGTTTGAAGCATGTTTCAGTGTCATGGCCTTTTCCTTGATGATATTGACAATAGGCATTGTCGTCCCTGAATCGGGACTTCTTGCATTCAGACGGGTCCGGAGTGGGCCCGACTGGTTGTAGCTTCCCTTCAGTCACAAGCTTTTGAAGAGCTGCGGTATAGGTTGTGTTGAGGTTGGTGAATGTCCTTTGAGAACGTTCAACCTTGCTGTTTGACTTGAGACATCCAGAAGGATTGTCTTGACTGAGAGGTGCAATCATGATTTTGTCAGCTTTAATCATATCTTGAATGGCATTCTTGAGTTTGAAACAGGTTTCGGTGTCATGGCCCTTGCCTTGATGGTATTGGAAATATGCATTACCATCCCAGGATCGAGCTCTTTTGTGTTCGGGTTTGTCCGGAGTCGGACCAATGGGTTGGAGCATTCCTTCTGAAGCAAGTATCTCCAGGGCGATGCCATATGTTATTCCCATATCTGTGAATACCCTTTGATGTTTTCCCATGGTTCCAACATTGGTGTTTTTGGAGATGTTTTTGTGAGTTTTGTTTTTGTTTTTGTCAGCCCTGGGCGGAAGCAGGATTGGGTTGTTGTTGATGGGAAGTTTTGAGGAAATTGCTTTTTATTTTGAAAGGGAGTTTGGTGAGGCACTTTCATGTTCTTTGTTTGTGGGTTCATGGATGTGGGAACCATCGGATGACTCCTCATTTTCAACAGCTGTTGGTTGGTGAATGGAGGGTTAGTGTTCTCTTTGGTGGTTGGGTTCATTTTCGGTACTACCAAACCTCTTCTCCAAATTAGCTACCCGGGTGTTGAAGTCATCGATAGCAACTTGAAGCTTTGAGAATATGTTGTTGATGGACACAGAGAGCATTATTATAGCGCTTTGTATGCCATCCTCATCAATTGCATGGATTTTCTCATCGTCAGGAGAGATGAGGTGAGAGCAATCCAGGGAAGATTCCTCACTGTGTCCAATAGGGTTTTCTGGAGGGTTGGTTTTGTTGTTTGTTGAGGGGAGGTAGTGAAAATTCCCTATTTTCGATCATATCAAGGATGACACCTTTTAGGAGGAGACACATTTTAGTGTCATGCCCGCGACCTTGGTGATATTGACAAAATAGTTTTCCGTCCCATCTACGTCTTCGCTTGTTTGGTAGAGGGTCCGGAGTTGGACCAATTGGTTTGAGCTTTCCTTTGGAGATTAGTCTTTCCAAGGCTGTGGCATAAGGTATACCCAGATCAGGGAAGGACCCAGGAGGTCGCCTGGTTTTGGTTGGTTGAGTTCCCAGGGGATTAGCTTCAGTTGTTTTGGTAACCCCCCAACTAGGGTTGGTTTTGTCGGTGGCAAGTAGCCGGCTTTCAAGGAGCTTAACCCTTTGCTCAATATCAGAAGAGGGCAAATTCCCAGTTATCATTTTGTCCTCATCATGGGAGAGACGAGTGCTCAAGTTTTCCACGATAGTTATGAGTCGAAGGACCATGTTGTCGGTTTCGGCACAAGTCATGGCGGATGCAGATTGATCAGCTTCTTGAGTTTCTGGTTGGCAATTGATGGCACCCAAGGGATTTCTATTTGACATAACGATAGGCGTTATAACTTGTCTTGGCAAGGGATTGTACAAACAAAGGCAAGTACGGCACATATGTACAAAAGGGAGTTTTTTTTGTGGAGACGCGATGGTGTGACTAGGTTATGAGTTCATTAAAGATCGTGAATGACCTCTTGTGTATGAACTCAGTGTGCAAGGCGTTTAACTTGACTCGAATGTCAACTTTGGCATAGTGACGCCTAGACAGATGACTTCTGAAGAGATTTGGAAGTTTGTTGCTGGCGTAACGCCGTCAAGACATGTACACAAACTTGACCTTTGATCCGTAATGTAAGGGAAATGCGGGTTTAAAACCCGAGATGTCTCGACATTTAGGCGACACGACCTAGACCAGAAAGTATGTACCAACTTCGGTGGAGATTCGACGTTATCAAGACGACTTGACTTGAAATCGACTGGACTCTAATAGACTCGAGGCTGATTCAGAAAGGTGGACTGAATTTTTCGAAAATAGAGATTTTCAAAAAGATTCATTTGTCGTTTTATGGACGGATTCCGAAGAGTAGGGATATTTAGAAGGTCGGCCAGTTGAAAGGGTTGTCTTAGGTTTGTTTTCAAAAGACGGTTTGAGTTGAAATTGCGGCGGCTCTGAAAATAATGTGTTATTTCCGAAGACGGTTTTTGAAATTCCGAATCACGGATTTGAAAATAGAGAATTGAAGAATTTGGAATCGTCATCACAATGGCCATGAAAACGGTTAAATTTGTTTTCAAAGAATTTTGAAATTGGACTTGAAATTTTGAAAACGGTTAAATTTGTTTTCAAGCAATTTGAAATTTGGGTTCCAAATTTGAAAACGGTTAAATTTGCTTTCAAAGATTGAGTTTGAATTGAAATTTGAAAATGGTTAAATTTGTTTTCTAATGACTTGATTTTGAATTGAAATTTGAAAACGGTTAAATTTGTTTTCAAAGATTTGATTTTGAATTGAAATTTGAAAACGGTTAAATTTGTTTTCAAATGATTGGATTTGAAATTTGAAAACGGTTAGATTGGTTTCCAAATGGTTTGAAGTTGGATTTGAAATTTGAAAACGGTTAGATTTGTTTTCAAAGATTTGATTTTGAATTTGAAATTTGAAAACGGTTAAATTCGTTTTCAAATGATTTGATTTTGGATTTGAAACTTGAAATTTGAAAACGGTTAAATTTGTTTTCAAAGATTTGATTTTGAATTGAAATTTGAAAACGGTTAAATTGTTTTCAATGTTTTGAAATTGGAAATTATGAGGATTGAATTCGTCATTACGACGGGTTAAAAAACCGTTTTAATCTTTGAAAGACGGTATGCAAATCGAAAAGTGTGAGAATTGAAATCGTCATTACGACGGCTTAGAAAAGCCAAGTTTGATTTTGAAAACGAGATTTGAAATTTAGAAATTTTCACGGCTTGAAATCGTCATTACAACGGTTTGAAAAATGTTTTTGCTTGAAAATTGATTTCGAATTTTGAAAATTCCAAGGTAAAATTCGCCATTACGACGGCGTAAAAAGGGCGCGTTGAGAATGCAACGGTCGGCGAGGGACCGAGGTTTGAAACGGCCATTATGACGACGTAAAAAGGGTATTTTGAAATGGTTTGTGAAAACCAAGGTTTGAAATCGTCACTACGACGGCACAAAAAGGTGTGCAACAGTCAGCGAAAGGCCGAGGTTTGAAATGGCCATTATAACGGCGCAAAAAGGTTGTTTTGAAACGGTTGTAGAAACCGGGTTTGAAAGTCATCATTACGACGGCCTAGAAAGGCGTGTTGTTTGAAATGCAACGGTCGGCGAAAGACCGAGGTTTGAAACGGCCATTATAACGGCGCAAAAAGGTGTTTTTAAAAGTTTGAAATGACGCGGAAGGACTTATGATCACATAACACATAAGCACTCATAGTTCATTATATTATGCATAATGATGACACGGGTTTTGGCTTAATAAGGGTGGTTGCACACCAAGTAATCAAACCCCGATTTGTGAGAGGGAAACCAATCCAAACAAAATGTGTAAGGAGAGTGTCCTAGCCTCGTGTTCAAAGGTGATGAAAGCTCTTTGATGAAACAGAATTGTGTAACATCAATGGTATGCTTGACTCAATAGGGATTCGAAACGCGGGGATGAGAAAACTCACGCCGACGGGACGAGCGAATTGGTCGATAAAGGTTAGGTTGTGGGCCCGGACAAGGAACCCAACTTATGACCGTAATATCAATTAATGCACTTTTAACCACGACCTCGTTCGAGTTTCACCTATAAGGATCACAAAGACACAAGTGTCCTAGTTTTCCCCAGCAGAGTCGCCAAAATGTGGACATGGGCCACATGCACGCCAAGCCAATCTGTGGACGTACATCGGTCTCTTTGAAAGCCACGCTCGGCGGCGTAAAAATGCTTTCGACCGAATGGTTTTAGATCGGTCGGTTTCGTCTCGGCAAAGGTCTCGAAACGATGTTTGTGATGTTCGGAGTCGCCACCAAGCATTTGTGGGATGCCTGGAACCCGTTCGAAATCCACTTTATACCTAGGTCAATCAAGGCAAAAAGCGAAGCGGTGTTTGACATAGATACTAAAGATAAGGACTCGTCCCCCTTTTAGCATTCTATGCCTAAAATGACTCTCGTACGCCCTAGATAAGGCCATCCACTATCCAAAGGTTCTGAGTAAGGGGTGAGGGTACGTATTGGGAAGCCCTTTAATCGGACACCCAATCCCGCCCGCGTTAGCGGCCTCTACTGATCGATCGTGGTTGTTAAGTGCAAGAATTGATAAAACGGTGTAAATACATGAATGCGCATCCAAAAGTTTAACCTAACATGTGAAAGTTTACTAAGCCGGTTTGTTTATCCACATAGCATGAAATTGATGTCAAAGTTGGATTTAGATTGATTTGTATGTGAAAACGGAAATTAAACATCCATATACTAAATTCGGGTTATGATGCTTAACACGATCCATTTATTGAAAAAAGGTGTCAAATGACAAAGTGTAAAAACGTGAGCTTGTCAATCTGATACGTCATGTATTCGGATTAACCGTAATCGGGATCATCCTAGACAAGTGTTAAAAACGAGGCAGAACAGTGTCAGATAGCCCCATAGGGGCGCGAGCCTATTGGCGACGGAAGGGGCTCTGCCCATGTTTTGAAAGATGGAAACAGACGGCCTCTTGGGGCGCGAGCCATGAGCCGACCCAAGGAGGTGTCTCCTGGTTCTTGAAAAGGTTGTTTAAAACCGTATTTGTGTTTAAATGATTTGCAAGTATGATTTGCACGACTCGGAATAATTACTATTATGTTATTAATATTCGTTGTCGGATTTGCAAGTTTGAAAAGTATAGTTTACAAATAAAAATGTAAAATGTATGATTTGAACTAATTATGTTAAGTTCATTTCTTTATAATTAGTCAAGTTTGTCATCGTACTCGGATTAAACCGACATGGTATAAAGAACCAAGGATGATTATGAATTATGACTAATATATTTACAAGTATAAACAAATGAGAAAAATGGTAAATAAAATAAAAGGGGGTTAAAATACCCATTAAAATGTAATTAACCAATAATATCATCGAGTCGAAATAAACCGTCATGGTATAAAGAACCAAGGATGATTTTTGTAATGGTCAAAATATGTTTATCATAAAAATGAATTAAAATGGTAAATAAAAGAAAAGGATTTCCTTTAAAATGTAATTAACCAATGGATTAAACCGTCATGGTATATGGAACCAAGGGTGATTATGATTTATGGTTAAAGAGTTTGTCATAAAAATGAATTGAAAGATTCGAAATGGTAAAAACTGATTGCAAATAAGAAATGAAATAAAGAGGAAAGACGAGAACAAACACATTTGAGTCTGACCTGGACACCCACAAGAGGCGCGAGCCTCCCTGCATAGCAAGGAGCTTCTGTCTCAGGCCAAAACTCGGTTTTGGCTCGTCTAACCTATATTTGAATCGTGTTATGCATTGTTCATGCATATAAACTCATAAAAACAGTAAAGACATAAAATAGAGTGAGTTGTTTACACCCTCAAACTTACGTGTATTGATGTTTGCAACGTAGACGACTTTAGAGACGGTTTTCTCGTAGCGATTACTCACGATCAAAGAAGTTTAAAAGAGTGCCTTAAAAAAGGATTTTGTTTTTAAAATATGTTGAAAATATGTTAATTAAAACATATTGATTGATGAATTGAGTTGGTCAAATGGGTCGGTCGAATGCACGGCGACGGTACCAAACAAAATGTGTAAGGCTTGTGTTTACGATCGGTAGGTCGTAAACACGTGTCAATTTTGTGACTTAGGAAGTCGAGTCTAGAAGTTTAAGGGAGATGTGAGGGGGCGGACGCTCGCATCAGGTTTGTAGTGTGATGGTTGGTATTTATAGAGAAATGTGGGGTGGTAGATCGGTTGTGTTTGCTTAAAGGCTAAGCGGACACCCTAAAGAGGCGCGAGCTACGTTGTGATACAAGTAGGTGTATTGTCCCTTTCGCAAATTTGGATTTTGCATTTGTTCTAACCAATGTTTTGTTGGTTGTGATTTGTGGTCTTTGAGGTTTGCTTAGCCGTGTAAGCTTCCTTTTGGGTGATATTTAGGGTAGGTATTTTGTGTCTTTGACTCGGGTTTGACCCGTGTGAGTCAGAATTTGAAATTCGAGTCGGTTTTTGGCTTGTCGTCGGTTCTGACTCTAATTAGGGTCATTTTAATTCAAATGGCAAGATAAAACCATTCATGGCATCATTTTCGACAATCGATATTTGGTTTGACTCGGGTTGACTCAGGTTGACTCGAGTTGCGGGTTTCTGAGTCGGTTTTGGGTCCGAAGACGGTTTTGACTCTAATTAGGCTCATTTTAATGGAAATGACATGATAAAGACATTCATGGCATTATTTTTGAAATTTGGGATTTGGGTTGACTCAGGTTGACTCGAGTTGCGGGTTTCTGAGTCGGTTTTGGGTTCGGAGACTGTTTTAACTCTAAATAGTGTTATTTTAATGCAAATGAAGTTAGAAAACTTTTGAAATCCTTTTTCATATTCGAGTAGTGCATTAAACCGTATCATGTATAGCCAATCCACGCACGCATATCAAAAACACGTTACAGTCTGATCATCATCGGGTGGTTTTTGGAAGGTGCAGATACTGGGTATCTACAATTACGTTATGCCTGATGGGTACTCGATCGAGTTATGATCGAGTAGGCGGTACTTGATCGAGTACCTCAGTTACTCGATCGAGTAAGTCGGGATATACGTGTTTTTGGCCGGGTTTGATAGGAACGTGTGAAAAGTTATATAAGTGAATTCGTCAGTTTCTTTTACTTTTTACCTCATTCTAAACCTTTTTACAAAAGAAAAGAAACAACGTTGAATCTCTTCTCGCATTACTATCAAATCCAAGGGCTAGAGTCGTCGGATTTGGGAGTTCTTTATACCGTTGAGATCGTCGTATTGTGGGTACGATCCTTGTACCATTTTTATGTCAATTCGTTAGTGTTGTTTTAACCCTAATTGGGTGAATTGGGGGTTATTGGGATTGTTGTTGTTTATAGATTGTGATTGTATGATTATTGGTTTATAGGAGGTGATTTCGTAGAGGAAGGCTTTTGAGCCGCTGCTTGTATTGATAATTGGTGATTGCATTCCAGGTAGGGTTTCCCTACTCAGTTATTGTGTAAATTGAATAAGATGGTTGTTGGTTGATTGGCATGTGATTATATCGTAATTGGTTTTTGGCATTATTTACATTGGTATTGTGATTTGTCCGTGGTTCGCGAGGTGCACCCTCGGCTGAGTGGAGTCACTTGTGGGAGTGGCTTCAAGGCCTTGATTAGCCCCTTGCGGTTCCTATCACAAGGGGATGCGCACATTAATGGACATGGGTTATTCGCTCGATGAGGATGAGCGGGGCTTAGGTGGGTACGGTTGCGGTCCCCTACTGGCGTTGTGGAATATCTGTTGCGATGGATATTCTTGTAGGGCTACACACTTTAGTGTATAGCCAGATGATTGGTGATGTGACGGTGTTGGAGAATTCTGATTGTGTAACTGTCTGTTGTTTGTCTTATATTTTTTATGCAGTAACTGGCCCCGTTTAAATGTTTTGAAAACTGTGGTGATCCATTCGGGGATGGTGAGCAGTTGTTTCGCAGGTATAGCTTGGATACGCGCGCATTAGCTGGGGATGGAGTCACCACGAGTCAGATAGTAGTCTTACGCTGTTGTGTCATGACAGTTTATTTACTTTAGTTGGTTTTGGTTTGGAACAGTTGTATAGTACTTCTCAATTTTGGTTTTGATGTAAACGCTCTAAATTTATTTACTTAAAGTACGTTTCTTGATGGTCACTTGATTACTATACCTCATGTAACCGAGATGGTAGCATTCTCATGCACTATGTGGTCTTGGTAAGGCACTTTCTTGTATGGGGGTGTTACACTTCTTTATCTCCTTCAGAGGCGTGGTTTCTCCCAAAAATGGCAACAACTTATTATGGAAACTGTCATCACCGTTTCCTATCGTATTCTTATCAATGACAAACCGACAAACAGATTTAAACCTAAATATGGAATCCAGCAAGGCGATCCAATCTCTCCCTATTTATTAATTGTTTGCATTAATTTTTTTATCCCTCATGCTTGACAGGGCGCAAATCAACAAAGAAAATCAACGTATAAAGCTATCAGGATATAACATTCCCATCACACATTTGTTGTATGCAGACGACTCATTACTTTGTTTCAAAGCTACACCCTCCAGTTGCTCCGCAATAAAACAGATCATTATGGAATTTGAAAAGGTTTCAGGACACATGGTTAATTATGCTAAATCTTATCTGAAGTACAATCCTAATTCTCCTCCAAATTTCAGACAGTATCTAATTGTATTACCCCATATGCAATCCAAAGATAATTTTGGACTATACTTGGGAGTACCAGTAGACATTGAACGCAACAAAGTTACTTCATTCGGTTACCTTTTGGATAGGGTGATTACTAAATTTAATCTCATGGAATATTCTCAATCTTTCGCAGTCGGCTAAACTAATTTTGATCAATGCGGTGATTATTGCATCTCTTAATCATGTGATGTCAGTATACAAATTATCCCAAGGAATCACTAACAAGATTGAGGCAGATATCATCGCTTTTTAGTGGTCATCTTCGGGTAAAAAAAGGACCGTACACTGGCTTTCAAATAACGTTTTGCATCAGCCAAAGAGTCTGGTGGTCTTCAATTAAGAAATATACAAGCCATGAATCAAGCTCTATTGGCCAAGAACTATCATAGAGTAATGAACAACTGATGTGACTCTTATTTACGCACATTTAGTCCCCTAACTAGCCTAGTTCCTATGCTTTTTAGTGTGTATTAGAGTGGTTAGTTACTTGTCTTTACCTTTCTTCTATGCATATTCTATGAGGCTTGGTGTCCTTTGTAGGAGAAGAGAACTAACTTGGCTAGACGGAATGAAACGGAGCTAAATTGATAACATCTAACGACCAAGCATCATAGAGGAGACTAACACTAAAGGCCTAAGTCAATAAAACAAGGAATAGGCAATGACAAGGGATCCCTACAACCCATGAAGGACCCCACGGATTGGGAGACAGCTAAAACAAGAAGAGTGTAACACCCCCATATACCAAGGAGCCTTAACAAGACCTTCCCTGGCATATAAAGGCGTTACCGTCTCAGTTGCCCGAGGAAAGCAATCATCAAAAGTCGATAAAAGAACATTTATAATTTATTACAGGTGATTAGACCAAAACTACTGATACAAAAGATACAACTCAACATCTTTATGTTGTAAGACCGACTGCTCACCATAAGGGATCACGGCAGACACAACAGAAGCAGACAAGAAACAACCACACAAAGTCAGTAACTGAGGAAAGACACAACACCAACAGCCAACATACTATAGACACAACCAAGCACACACGCTAGCCACAACTACTCCAACCAATCACCATCACCGACTGTCCACTAGACCAGCCCTGCCAGTGGGGGACCGCAGCCGTACCCACCAAATCCCCGCTCATCAAACCGAGCGATAAACCCATGACCATTAATGTGCACATCCCCTCCTGTGGCGGGTTCCACAGAGGGCGAATCAAGGGCGTGAAGCCACACCCGCAAGTGACTCGACTCAGCCAGGGACGCGCCCCGAATATCACAGACAGCTATACAACAATCACAAACGCGTCAAACGAGATAACACAACACCCACCGATTATCACAATCTATCAATCATACCAACACAACATTAACCAACTCACATCAAAAGACACACTAGACAACCAACAGTACTGAGTAGGCGAACCTACCTTTAGGCAACCGCAGCGATTCCTCGTTCAATCATATGACATCAACCAAGCAAACAATACACCTATAAAAACAGTACAAACACCTATTACTATCACTACAACCCTACAAGAAACAACAACGACAATGATGACGATGATGACATACCTACGCATAGCATACCGGCGTCAAGACCGCTACCCGACTCAAGCAATCTATCCCCAAGGCACAAGCATCCTCAAAGGCTCCAATGGAAGAGGTTATGGTGAAGGGAAAGAGAAAAGGCAACATCTAGGTTTGGAGGAAGGAGGCGGAAATGATTTGTAATTCTACCAAAACACGATTATAAATCCCCGCTGGAAAGACGCTACTCAATCGAGTAACTAACTTACTCGATCGAGTGACCCCTACTCGATCGAGTAGCCTCAACTAGATCGAGTACCACTCATCGAAAGCTTATCATGACACAAGATATCTCCTGTACGATTTCCCAAAGACTATAATAGGCCCCTAAGGTCGGTCAACGTTAGTCAACAGGTCCCTTAAAGGACGAGTATTACAGTCTTGCCCCCTTAAAAACAACTTCGTCCCCGAAGTTCGACTCATCCTCTCCCGAACCGCACGACAAAGAACTAAAGTCAACGCCACCGTTTACCCGACACAGGTCAACAAAACTGTTTAGAAATATTATCCCACTACGTATGTCTATCAAACATCATCACCGTCAACCGCTTAACACACGTCAAACACCCAAACCTCAACAACTACTAGCTTCCTTTTAAGCTGCCGAACACATATCATACACTAATACGATCAACTCGACTATCACTTATACTACTACATCGAATTACTCAGACATGTACCAACACGATTGCGAGACTATACTTTCATTCATCATTGGTCCCCAACTACCACTTACCAAAACACACAACCAAACTGATTTGTCACAAGTTTACCACGACACATGTTTCATTATACTCAATTACCCTGACCTTACAACACAATTCCGCTAAAATCATTAAAGTCTCAAGTCATCATAGCGAATATTACCGAAATAAAGTATACAACCTGTTATATCATTCGACAATTGTTATAAATCCTTACTCAAATGTACTACAACCACTATGGAGCTACCAAAACATACATATGACACTACAAAACACACATATGAAACTATTGAAGCAATTATTCACATACCACAAAATACTGTAACATTGTTATAATTACATCATTTTTCTTTTGCGACATTACTCTTCCCCTCTTAAAAGGAACTTCTTCCTCGAAGTTCACCATCAAACAACTTTGACATTACTCATAAACCACCACAACCACACTGATTTATGTTAACAAAACTTATTCCTTGACATTACTTAATTACAACTCAGGCAACAATATCATGTAACATATCGCGGATATATTGTTACAACTAGTAGCAAATTCAACAATTATTTGTTAGACGACCTTTTCGAACAAAAGACAATATTATAATTATAGTATTCGATTAAACCACGACAGATGGTATCCGCATGAAGATTACAAGGTGATACAAATACCACTAAAACTACGTGAAGTGATCAAAATCCATATCCGACTCATGATAGAAACAACACTCTCTTGACATTACTTAACCACGACTCACAAGATATAGATATATATATATATATATATATATATATATATATATATATATATATATATATATATATATATGTATGTATGTATATATATATATATATATATGTATATATATATATATATATATATGTATATATATATATATGTATATATATATATATATATATATATATATATATATATATGTATATATATATATATATGTATATATATATATATATGTATGTATATATATATATATGTATATATATATATATATGTATATATATATATGTATATATATATATATATGTATATATATATATATATATGTATATATATATATACAAATACGAACTTAGACAACATCACTTGCATAATAAGTTCCTACAACAACATGTCTTATCGTTCCGACGCACCTATATCGCATACAAGCTCACTCATAACTCGACCACGAGCCAAAACATGACCAACGGTGAAGCTAAAACATGACTAAATGCCAACATTCCAACAACCATGACCAATATAAAAACATCCAAAAATATGAGGATTCAAACATTGAAATGTGCCTGTAACAGTGACACTCGATCAAGTTGGTCGGGCACTCGATCGAGCTGGCTCTACTCGATCGAGCTCGTCGGCTACTCGATCGAGTAGCCCGAGATCAGAATACCCCTCCAACTGACACACCTGCAGCTACTCGATCGAGTGAGGGGCACTCGATCGAGTTGCCACAAGTCAAGAATTGCCAGAACTCCCAACACAAGATATATAATCACATAAATACGAGTCGTGATGCTAACCCGACCCACAAATCCTGTAAAACAAGTCCAGAAATACGCAAGTACGGCCTTATGGCCACCGATACAAACCAAGTTCGAAAAAGTATCAACCAAAACAAAGTAATATCCATCATAAACTACAAACATAAAAGAAGGAAATGGAGTATCATCACTCCTGCTTCTGCTCATCCATCACTGCATCCTCATCACCACCGCCACCCGAAATGCCTGCTCCCGACGCACCAAGACCCGCATCACCGCCGGCTCCAGCATCTGCTCTCACGTACCAAGGGGTCAAACCACCGTAGGGGTACGACTGAGGCTCTCCCCAAGTAGACATGTCCACCCCATAAGAGTGGAAAATCCCGTTGTTGTCCCCGACTCCCCTCCACCAAACCGGCTGAGGTCCCGTGGTCCCAATGCCCTGAACATGAGCCATCTCATATAGGTTCCGGAGTGTCAAGGTAGAAGACACTCTCTCGACAAGGTAGCTCTCAGGCATCTCCGGGCTATAAAAAGGAGGGTAACCCGGGAACTGATACTATGGTGGCACTGGTTGCTCTGGCAGAGTCTCAGCTATCCTCTCCCGCACTCGACGTGGCCCCCTCTCTATTCTAGGTCGGTCCTCCTATGCTCCCACATTCTCCCCTTTCCTTGGCTCGGGCATAACCTGAAGAGTCTCTGGGTCAATGAGGTACGTCTGCCTCACAGGACGCCCCTCCCCCTCCTCATCCTCGTCAGATTCGGCAGATACCACTGCCGCGGGTAAAGGCTCTATCACTGGGAGGTGCTTCGGGGCTGGTATTCGCATCCAACTTATACCCCACACCCTCCATGCCAAACTACCATCCCCCAAGGTTCTCAACCATTTCTGGTCGAGGAAATAGTCATGGTCCAAGGTAGGCACTGTGGTGGTCAAAGGAGTATAGGCCGAGGAGGCCTCAAAGGACGTCAATCTCTCTGCCAACCGAGTAGCAATGGCCCTGCAACTCAGGAAGCGGGTGTCGGAAGAAGCCATGAGCGCTAAACTGGCACACACCATGGCAGGGGCACTAAAGGTCACTCTCTGAGACCTCTCGGGTTAAGGTACGCCATCAACAACATCAACTCATGTGAGTTCAACTTACTCACATCCTTTCTCTCGTAAGAAGACATGTCAAAGCACGAAGGAAGATCTTCAAAGTGACATGTTGAACATCATTAATCAACATGTTACTTGAAGTAGGAGCTGATTTCCCGGTGAGACAAGGCATAAGACTACTAACCCCACACTCCGTGGGTATGTCCCGAAGAGCTCCCTTGGTGGGTTTAGCAAGGCCAAGGTGAGAAGCAAACTGATCCATGGTCAAGATAAAGCTTGTGTTCATGAGGCGGAACTCCACAGTTTGTTCCACCGGCTCGTATTTAAACGAGCTCATGAACTCGAGGGTCAAAAAGGCATACGAGTGCTTTCGGAGGTGATATAGCCCAGTCATCCCCAAGGTCTCAAAGATGTGTCTGACATCGGTCTCAATACCCAGGTCATCCAAAAGGGTCGTGTCTATATAGCGGGTGGGTCTCATCTTACGACCTTGCAAAGCCACAAACCTCTTCCTTTGTGTGAAATCCACAAAGACTACAGACGGGTATTCGGGTACAGCCGGAACTACCGGTCCACTCCCCTCTCCCACCTCGGGCTCAGAAGCCCTCCCTCTCTTGCTCTGTCGGGTTCCCACTGTTGGTCTCGGCATCTGTTTCAACATATAACTTAAATATACAACCACATATATATGAAAAACATACAAGGCATGCATGTATGATCATAGAAAGAAACCACTAGGTACACACTATCACCAACAATCCAAAAATTATAAGTAAAATTCACAATTCTAGTCATCAGACGGTCTCTACAGTTATAGAAATTTTGACATATTTAGCATGAATTAACATAACCACTACTACTTTTAGGACTCAAACCTTCAAAACATCCTCATATATAAACCAATTTCACAACAACATGAGACGAATTTCAGTTTGGGGCACTTTTAAGACGGAGTTTTAAGACACATTTTTGAGTGAAAATCACAAAAATCAACCATAAACATGATATATATGACATAGATTACCCAATTTTCTGTTGGAATTTGTGTCCTCCGACAATAATGCAATCAAAACTGTTGATCATGATGATCACATGTTTAAGTCTCATTTTAAAGAATACAATTGAGAAGTATTTTTACTGTCAACTGGTCCACACATATCGGTAATGATTGGCTGACTAGAGTTTGACATTCGTCGTGCGACGGTGGTGATCGAGTTGATCCCCTAGGTCATACCTAAAGGATAATACTCTTAATTGATCATTTAATTAATCGTATAACGTTACGAGTTAATTAAATTACTTGAAAATTGACGGACGATTTTGGAAGTAAAATTTACGTATCTCATTATAATCTGATTAAATAAGATACGGTCTAAGTGATCGAATAGTTTTATTACTTGGATGAAATTATTGTTTAAGGAAACAATTGCAATTGAATGAATAAATTATTATAAATACAAGATGTTGTGTTTTATAATTGGTAAAATATTTTGGTACAAGTAATTATGAATTACTAAGTCAATTTTGTATCTGACGTATTTTTATTAATACGTTGATTTTTAATATGTTAAAAATACATAACAATTTTATGCGACATGTGACATGTGACATGTGACAAAATTGACAATTTGACAAAGATAAAATGGAGTCCATTTTATACATGTTAACCGAAATTATGAGGTAATTAGGAAAATATATTATGTTTATTAAGTGAGTGGTAAGCATAATGATTTACCTAAAATATAGCCATGCAAGCCTACATGTTCTTGTGAAGGCAACCTTGTGCATGCATTGGCTCCTTCTTTTTCCCCTCTTCCAACCGGTTTTGAGAAGAAAAATCCCATGGGTTTTTTCTTCTTATTTTACCTAACATACACAATTATATTCACTAGTGTATTCATTCATTCATTCACCATAAAAATATTTTAGAGAGATAAAATATTTCTTCTTTTTTCCTCCTCCTCTTAACCGAAATCCAAAGAGGACCAAAATATTTTTGGGTCATTTTATTTAAATATATGTTATTCTAGTATTAATAATATTAATTTTATTAAGAGTATATCTTGGGTATTATTCCTTGGGAGGGATTCTCTTTTTGAATCCTTGTTCATCCAATTAAGGAAAGCTCAAGAACAAGAGAGTAGGAGAACTCTCTTGTGCCCTTAAGATCCGAAAATACCAATGTAAGATGATGATTTCTTCCTTATTTTGTTTATTGTTTGCATGCATAAAATCACTATTTAATTTTATGACTAAATTAAAATAAAACATATATGAATATGTTGAGTAAAGAGATCTACTTTTATAACAAGTGGCATCAGAGCCTTGGTTGTTTGCATGCAAATCGGTTATAGTTTTACCGAATTATACGATTAACATATAAAACTTGTAAATTTGTGTTATTATGATATATCACGAAATAAATTTATGCATGTTAAAGTTTCTGGTCCTAAAATGTTTTTAGGATATTTTGGTTATTTTATGGATTTTTATTGTTCATCTTATACAATAATGACATTAAAAATGTGATTTTATGATTAAAATGTCATTTTCGGACTAAAATTAGCTAAACTTCGTATTTTCCAGTGATTTTTGGATATGTTATCACATGTTTTATTTTGAGATGACCTGTAAATTTTCAGAATTTTTGGAGTTCTTATGCTCGAAATATGGATTTTTTTCATGTTTAAAATCGGATTTAGAAGAAAAATAGGTTAATATGAGATAAATTTCGAATCTGGTCATAGAAATTTAGTATGTTGTCACATGAAATTTTACAAGATGTGTGTAAAATAATAGGCTATATTGAAGTCTTTATGCATGATTTATGAATTTTTGATGAAAAATAGCATCAATAGTGACTTAATTAGTGAATAATTCCTTAAACATACTCCATGACTAAGGAAAAACGTCACATGTTGCTTTTTATTATCTTTTTCAGATCTAAAATTGAAAAGTTGATGAATATATTTTTTCTCATGTTTTTATGATTTTTATTGATAAATCCGATAAACCGCAACATAGTTTTTCGGATAATATTACGAAATTTTAACCTAATTTTTTTTAACATTATGAGTGTCATGGTATTTTTTCAGAATTTTCATAAGTTTAAATTTCAAATTTTGAATTCATTTGGAATTTTTGTGATTTATTTGAAGTTTATAGTTTTTTATTGTAATTTTAGGTCCATTAATGAACAATTTTAAGAAATATGAGTTAATTATAGTCAATTAGTTAGTGAAGACTAATTTTGAGTCCCAAGAGGTTAGGGTAATTAACTTGTGCATAAATATGAATTTATGTAATTATCGTGATTATAAAACGTTGAATCACGCAAATCCGTAAAAACCGTGTAATATACGATATTGGCTACTTAAAGGCGATTTAGCATAAAATTGGGCATGTTCATACATATTATAATGCTGCATTTTATTTATGATTGTCATAATTTTATTTTATGTAATTTTTGAATTATGTAATTTTATTTAGTATGGCCTTAGTTTTAATTGGTATTACCCGAAATGTATGGGAATATCGATTCGGTTGTAATTTATTGTGATCTCGTATCACCGTTTTGTAATTTAATAGATTTATTTTATTTTAATTACAAATGTATAATAGGAAATTATGTAATTTGTTATGTAATTTAATTATTCCGGAGTTCCTTGAAGACGGTGTCATTCAAGGAGGCGATACATAAAGACGGTGTTACCTCGAGATGCGTGCCACAACCGAAGTTCAAGGGACCAATGGAGTTGGTTTCCGATTATGTAATAGTTAATTAGATTTTCTATTTTAGGAAGGCCATACTAGGATTTGTTTTATGTTTTGCATTTTATTATATGTCGCATGCATCGCTAAATCGCCATAACTAAAACATGCATCATCTTCAATCGAGTTCATCGACCGTGTCAATTACAATTATCGTAGTTCACCGCTTTAGTTCACTTAAAACGTGATAGATAATAAATTGACATGACCTCTCGCTAAAACAATCAATTGAGACATAGCCTTACCAAATAGTAGAAACCATGAAAACCTATTTCGCGAGGGAGTGCACTCGGCTACCCCGGGGTACAAACCTTGTTACGTAGGGGAAGTGGGTGATAAATGTCTATCCACCGAATTCATGTTGATGAGGGTTTCATCGGCTACCCCGTGCCCAAGTTAATATGGGTTTGGATCATGGACACATTTATTCGAAATTTGGATTGAACTCAACAAAAGTTTTTTATAAGGGTTTCATCGGCTACCCCGTGCCCTTGTCGGATGTGTTTTGGGCTATAGATAAATATTAGAGTAAATTTATCGACCGAGAGTTCTAAAAGTAGAATCGATTAAAAGGTTAGTCCACCGAGTTATATTGATAAGGGTTTCATCGGCTACCCCGTGCCCGAGTTGATATGAATTTGGATCTCGGAATCATTTATAATAGTCGGGTAGAGGTCACTATATAAATGCTCATATCTTGTTAATTTATGTACAAGTATGATTTAAAAAGACAAATGTTAATATTTCCTTTCCTCCATACTTGTAGTGAATTACAATGAATCCATCAAATGCTACCGCACCAATAACTATTGAGTCATACCACAATGTTTTTGACGACATTTGCTCCAACAGTGATTTCGACACTACTAGAGAACTTCATTTTGGGATAGGTTCGGATGGAAACCTTAACTTCATCACTTCTACTAGACCACCCACTACCATTAGATCCCGTGTGAGTCTGTCTCAGGAAAACCACCTCATACAATCTATAGGTTCTTTTTCTCTGGAAGATAAAGATGCCAAGACTAGTGGGAGCTCAAGCAATTGGGTTCTTGCTTCAAAGGTCAAAAAGTTCAAGAAGAAGGGAAAGAAAATCAAAAACTTCAAGCAAGTTGATGATGAGTGCCATTATTGCTATGGCATGGGACATTGGCTTAGGAATTGTCCCGTATATTTGCGAAATATAAGGGAAGGAATCATCACTCCAAAAGGTAAAATTCCTAAGGAAATTTATGTTATTGATATAAATTATACTTCCACTACGACATGGGTACTGGATACCGGTTGTGGTTCTCACCTTTGTAATCATTTACAGGGTTTAAGAGACGTGAAGAGGCTTAGCAAAGGAGATGTGGATCTACGCCTTGGAAATGGAGCTCGAGTAGCGACCGAATCCAAAGGAACTTATGTATTAGCTTTGCCTAATGGATTTGAGTTGTATTTACATAATTGTTTTTATGTGCCTACACTCTCTAAAAACATTATTTCTATCGCTATGCTAGACATAGACGGTTTTATTTCAAGGAACGACTTGGTTATAGGCCAAGCTTCCTCTATCAATGGCATTTACATTTTAGAGACCTCAAATCCGACTAATGATATCTATAACAGTCAATCAAAGAAACTCAAATCAAGTGACCCAAGTGAAGCGTTCATTTGGCATTGTCGATTAGGTCACATAAACGAGAATCGCATCAAAAGATTAATTTCGACTAATGTGATTACACCATTTGATTATCAATCATATGGTACATGCGAATATTGCCTACTTGGCAAAATGACTCGTAATCCTTTTAGTGGTAAAGGAACACGAGCAAGTGAACTATTGGGACTCATATACACAGATGTGTGTGGACCAATGAGTATCACCGCTCGTGGAAATTATGACTACTTCATAACCTTCACCGATGATTTAAGTAGATATGGGTATATCTATTTAATGAAGCATAAGAGTGAAGCGTTTGAGAAATTCAAGGAATTTCAAAACGAAGTAGAGAACCAATTGAACAAAAGGATTAAGGCACTACGATCCGATCGTGGTGGAGAATATCTTAGTCTTGAATTCGATTCACACTTGAAAGGTTGTGGTATCATATCACAACTTTCTCCACCCGGAACGCCACAACTCAATGGTGTTGCCGAAAGGAGAAATCGAACCCTACTTGATATGGTTCGATCCATGATGAGTCAAACCGAGTTACCGAACTCGTTTTGGGGATTTGCAATCCAAACTGCAATTCTATCTTTGAATAATAGTCCCACTAAAGCCACCGAAAAGACTCCATTTGAAATGTGGAAAGGAAGAGTTCCTAATCTATCCTATATGAAAATTTGGGGATGTGATGCTTATGTCAAGGCAAAAACCGACAATAAGCTTGCCCCAAGATCCGAAAAATGCATCTTTGTAGGTTACCCTTTGACCTCTCGAGGTTACTACTTCTACAAACCTCAAGAAAACAAAGTGTTTGTATCTGCCGAGGCTGTCTTCTTAGAAATCCAGTTTATTTCTAAGAGACAGAGTGGGAGAAATTTTGAACTTGATGAAGTTCAAGAGCCACAAACCGAGATAGAGACGCAAGAAGATTTTCCTTCGTCGTCTAACACGGTTGTCTCTCCTACACTTAGAAGAACGAGTCGTGTTATTCGCCATCTTGATCGATATGTGGGACTTATCGAAGAAGATGGAACACTTGATGTGTTGCTTATATAAAGTGACGAGCCCGCCACCTACAAGACCACAATCTCTAGTCCTAATTCCTCCTTATGGCTTGAAGCCATGAAATCCGAAATGGATTCTATGCATGAAAACCAAGTTTGGGACTTGGTAGATTTGCCTAAAGGGGCAAGACCTCTTCAATGCAAATGGATATTCAAAGTCAAAAATGGCATAGAGGGACATGACTATGTCTACAAAGCTAGGCTAGTGGCAAAAGGATTTACCCAAGTCCAAGGTCTCCATTATGATGAGACCTTCGCCCCCGTAGCCATGCTAAGATCCATACGGATTTTGTTAGCGATCGCCGCATTTCATGATTATGAAATATGGCAAATGGATGTCAAAACCGCTTTTCTAAATGGGCATTTAGAAGAGGAGGTATACATGATACAACCCGAAGGTTTTGTTGATTCTGAAAATCCTAACAAAGTGTGCAAGCTTAAGAGATCCATTTATGGTCTTAAGCAAGCATCTAGAAGTTGGAATCATCGATTTAATCATGTGATAAAAGAGAATGGTTTCACTCGAAGTGTTGAGGAACCATGTTTATACATGAAATTCAGTGGGAGCAATGTTGTGTTCCTAATCTTGTATGTCGATGACATACTACTCATTGGAAATGATATTCCAATGTTGTCTTTGTTGGAAATCAATATCTCATTACTTAACATATTCATATATGTTTTAATTAATTTAGTCATAAAATTAATTATAAATCTTATGCATGCAAACTAAAACAAAAAGAGATAAGAAAATCAATTTCTCACCAAATAAATTTCGGTCAAATGGGCACCAACAAGATCTCCTTCTTGTTAGTTCTTGAGCTTTCCAATATATAAGGATGATCCTCCAAAAATCCCAAAGTAGATATTCTCCTCTTGATTGCACCCAAGACTATCCCTTATCCCCACTAAATAATATTAGCTAGATATTAGTTTAGTAGTTTACCTTAAAATTGATTACTAACACTCATATATTACATTAATAATTTTAGTAATCTTTTTGGAACAATTTGAATCAAAAACTCATCATTTTGATGAAAGAAAAGATGAACATGAGAGAGAGAGTAATGCATAAACTTTTTTTTGCATGTGTTTTGAATGGACAAGTATGTAAAAATGAGTAATGAACAAAAATCCTCTAATGATCCTAGAGGTGTCACGGTTCCAAGGAGAAAAAGAGCAACATCTTGTCCTTTTTCTTTTCCTTTTGTTCTTATCAAAACCTTAGGCATGTAAGACTAGATGTAGACTAGGCATCATTAGCTTATTTTATCTCATAAAATAATTCACCCACTAACACCCATCACTCTCATTATTTCGGTCCATGTACCATAAAATGGACTAACATTTTATTTTGTCAATTTGTCATTTGTCACACAATATGTCACATGTAGTATGATACATATTATTAATTAATTTAATGCATATTTATCACATAAATATCATTTCATGAATTAATTAAATTACATTCAATAAATTGACTAATGATACTTGATCATATAAATAAAATGGGTCATGTAATTATAATTCACAATATCTTGTAATTATAATTGACCATTCATCCTTATCTCTATTGTTTCTCAAACAATAAACAATTTTAGTAACAAAGCATTCTATTACTAAAATAAATCTTATTTAATCCCATTACAATAAGATAATCATTCTCTCTCACAAATTGAATTGTTCAATTTTAAGGAATTTATCAACTTGCATCGTCATACAATTAATCAACTTTATAGATAAGGGCATCATCCTTTAGGTGTGACCTTAAGGGATCAACTGACCACCACCGTCCCACGACAGTAACGTCAAACTCTAGCAAGCCAATCGTTACCGATTAATGTTGGTCAGTTGACTATATAATTGAATCATCCCTTACGTATTCTTAAAATGAGATTTAAACATGTGATCAATATGATCGACAATTGTGATCACATTATTGTCGGGGACACTTACTCCAACAGTCTTCTGTTAAGAAGTGGTTAGGTAACCACTTCCAAATGAAGGATTTAGGAGAGGCACAACGCATATTAGGTATCCGGATCCATAGAGATAGATCCAAGAGGATATTGGCACTAAGTCAAGAGTCTTATGTTGATAAAATTCTTCGACGGTTCAGCATGGACAAATCCAAAAGGGGATTGGTACCTATGGTAACCAGGACTATATTGAGCAAGACTCAATCTCCCTCCAAACCCCATGATGTTGAACGCATGAAGACGATCCCTTATGGTTCCGCTGTTGGATCAATCATGTACGCCATGATATGCACACGTCCTGATGTCTCGTATGCCTTGAGCATGACGAGTAGATATCAAGGAAATCCAGGTGAGAGTCACTGGATAGCCGTCAAAAACATCCTTAAGTACTTGAGAAGAACTAAGGATTCTATCTTAGTGTTTGGAGGAGACACTGAACTTCGTGTTAATGGTTACACGGACTCAAGTTTCCAAACAGATAGAGATGACATGAAATCACAAGCTGGTTTCGTTTTCAGGCTCAATGGTGGTGCCGTTAGCTGGAGAAGCTTCAAGTAAGTCAGAATCGGATTCAACAACGGAGGTGAGTACATTGCAAGATCGAAGTCGCCAAGGAAGCTGTGTGGCTCAGGCAATTCACGGAAGGTCTAAGAGTAGTACCTACCGCCAATGATCCCATCACTCTCTATTGTGATAATAATGGGACGATCTTCCAAGCTAAGGAGCCAAAGTCTAGTAATAGATCTAGACATGTACTTAGAAAATATCATGTAATAAGAGATTTCATTGAAAGAAAGGAAATTGCGATTTGTAAGGTTGGGACGGATGACAACATTACCGATCCGCTCACCAAGCCTTTATCGCAGGCCAAGCATGATGGACATGTTGCGTCCATGGGACTTAAACGTGTACCAAGTTTTTGTTAGTTTTTGAAATGAAATAAAAGTGTTGTTTTTATTCATGTTCATAATCACATTTGTCTTTTATCTTTAATTTATACTTTGTTACATCCAAACGGGTTGTAGTGACAATTGAACCCCGTTAAAGTGAACACGGATTAACATAGTATTTGCCCATAGTCACTTGTATGAGGTGGTGTCTCGAAGTGACTAGAGTGTGATGCGATTGATGGCAAGTTCAAGTGCCATAAGAGTCATGTGAGATGACTAGTCGATCACATAGGCAGACTGTTAGGAACGCTTTGTCGGGCCTTATGACCGCTTATAGAGTTCTGGCAAATTTATATAGCCTGGTCGTGGCGAGAGCTACTATAGTATTCAAATGAGTCGATTCTTTTGACTAAAGACTATTCATCTAAGATGGCGCAGTTTCAGATTAACTTTGATTTGTGTTACTACGACCTTCGTAAATGGGGTCAAATGGGCATATTTTGGGTCATGATGGCTGTGGCTAGCCGAAGGGAATGAGTGCAATAGGAATTGTCCACCCCTAGTCAGAGTTATAACAATATCTCAGGGCCACTCGAGGAGTAATGAACTGGAAATGCGTGGCCACGCTCGGAATGTATCCATGGTGGATAAATCCGGTCAATCAGTTATTCTCCAGATCGAGGAAACCACTCTCGATATGATCACTTGCAAGTACGACCTGAAAGACACCTTGCATTGAGTGGAAGATAGTAATAGGACAAGAGAATTGGTGACGCACACTTGTCGAGGACAAGTGGGAGATTGTTGGAATTTGTGTCCTCCGACAATAATGCGATCACAACTGTTGATCATGATGATCACATGTTTAAGTCTCATTTTAAAGAATACAATTGGAAAGTATTTTTACTGTCAACTGGTCCACACATATCGGTAATGATTGGCTGACTAGAGTTTGACATTACTGTCGTGCGACGGTGGTGATCAGTTGATCCCCTAGGTCATACCTAAAGGATAATACTCTTAATTGATCATTTAATTAATCGTATAACGTTACGAGTTAATTAAATTACTTGAAAATTGACGGACGATTTTGGAAGTAAAATTTACGTATCTCATTATAATCTGATTAAATAAGATACGGTCTAAGTGATCGAATTGTTTTATTACTTGGATGAAATTATTGTTTAAGGAAACAATTGCAATTGAATGAATAAATTATTATAAATACAAGATGTTGTGATTTATAATTGGTAAAATATTTTGGTACAAGTAATTATGAATTACTAAGTCAATTTTGTATATGACGTATTTTTATTAATACGTTGATTTTTAATATGTTAAAAATACATAACAATTTTATCTGACATGTGACAAAATTGACAATTTGACAAAGATAAAATGGAGTCCATTTTATACATGTTAACCGAAATTATGGGGTAATTAGGAAAATATATTATGTTTATTAAGTGAGTGGTAAGCATAATGATTTACCTAAAATCTAGCCATGCAAGCCTACATGTTCTTGTGAAGGCAACCTTGTGCATGCATTGGCTCCTTCTTTTTCCTCTCTTCCAACCAGTTTTGAGAAGAAAAATCCCATAGGTTTTTTCTTCTTATTTTACCTAACATACACAATTATATTCACTGGTGTATTCATTCATTCATTCACCATAAAAATATTTTAGAGAGATAAAATATTTCTTCCTTCTTCCTCCTCCTCTTAACCGAAATCCAAAGAGGACCAAAATATTTTTGGGTCATTTTATTTAAATTAATTTTATTCTAGTATTAATAATATTAATTTTATTAAGAGTATATCTTGGGTATTATTCCTTGGGAGGGATTCTCTTCTTGAATCCTTGTTCATCCAATTAAGGAAAGCTCAAGAACAAGAGAGTAGAAGAACTCTCTTGTGCCCTTAAGATCCGAAAATACCAATGTAAGATGATGATTTCTTCCTTATTTTGTTTATTGTTTGCATGCATAAGATCGCTATTTAATTTTATGACTAAATTAAAATAAGACATATATGAATATGTTGAGTAAAGAGATCTACTTTTCTAACATTTTCATCCTTTTTACACACAAAAGACAACCAAGAATCAATCCAAATTTCTAAACCCTAGAAAAGTCGAGTCACTTAAACCCCTATTTTGATTCGATTTTTGCATAGCTATCAACAATAATCATCAAAGGAAAGCATCTAGATCATATTGCAACAATTAGAAGCAAGATTTAATTCATATAAATTGATTTTCCAACAATTTACAACATCTTATATGTGTCTAACTAATTAAAAACATCAAAATAGGATAAACATTCATAGCTTAACTGATTAGCAAGTCAGAAGGAACGGATTAAGCAAAGAAATCACCAAATCCAAGCACCAAACCAACAAGAATCAAAGTATTTGAGAGAGATTTAGGGCTAGGGTTTGCGAAAAGAAGAAAGAATAAGAAGAAAGAGCAAAAGAAAAGGGTATATGAACCCGCAATTCCCCGGGTATTGTAGCACTTACTCGATCGAGTAAGTATGTTACTAGATCGAGTGGCCTCAACTCGATCGAGTTGGAGCTTCTCGGTCGAATTTTCGTAGGAAATTCCAACTTTCTCGACGTTATAGCTTCCTAACTAGATCGAATGAGGTCAACTCGGTCTAGTAGGCACTCATACTCGGTCAAGTAAGGTTAGGTATATGATCGAAAATATATATAAGATTAACTAAAGATTCCTACAAAACAGCAACGCGTGTCGATTCCAAAAATGAATTTGAATATCGGCACTGGTTAATGTATTCATTCACATCGTATCACTACTACACAAGTATAACGAATCAATCCAACCAATACATTATTTCATTCAACTCTTCATTTTTATTCCATGACGACCGTTATGCAACCATATGATTAAACTTTCAGCCTTCTCATGCATACTCTTAACATGTTCCTTTTGTTTATAAGCATACAATTACAACCATAATAGAATAACTTTTAAGCACATCATTCTAATCCTTCATAGAACATTCAACCCTTCTTTAACTTTCAAGCTTTCTACAATCTAACTTTTCACAACCATCAACAAATTGCGTACTCAACTCAATTACACCATCTTGCGGAAGCATTCAAACATTCATCTATCACGTTTATTTTAATGCTCTTTTGATGACTGTTACATCAACTTATAACTTACTATCTATCACTATTGTTACCACATACAAGGCTCACAAACCTTTACATCAATTACTAATATCAACCATTTAGAACTAGCATTACCGACTCTACATCATGCACTCCATTTCGTATTGCAAACACATCACCACTTCCATTATTACCCAGCTATAGATTTTCACAGTTCTAATCACAACCATACACCTTTAGCACCCATAAAGACTCCGCTATAAACATCTCTACATCACTATCATACACACTCTAGGCACATAATTCCCGACTCAATATCCCCTTAACCAGTGACTGGCTTAAGCATAATGAGGCCATGATTTTGAAATGAGGGCGCATACTCACCCAAAATCTCGCATCAGCTGGGTCTCCCAATATACATACACCAGGTTCATTTTATTAGACTCACTGATACGGTCGTTTCTGTACCAAAAATAAATACCTAAATATACTAACAGAAGCTAGTGATAAGTAGGGTCGATCTCCACAGGGAGGCAAGGTATCTATCTGAAATTCGTCTCTCTAGGTCACAAATGGGGGTTTTAAGTTTTGTTTTCTAAACTACTAAAGGTTTAAGGGCAAGAGAAATAAAGTAAGAGCAATAAAGCGAGAAAATGTTATAAAAGTGATCAGATAAAAGAGAGTATGTCAGGATTTCGGTTCACCATGGCAGTTTATCGACTCAGTTGCAAATACCCTAGACAATCTACTGTGAGAAGGGCATGGGAAAGGTCCTTCTGGTCCGCTATCCACCCTAGAATTCCACTAACTTAACTTCTGTCCTCGTTAGGGTAGTCTACTGTTCATAGCAGGTCTGTTTATTCCAATCTTCCGATCCAGGAACAAAGTTAACCAGATTAATGTAATTTAGAAGCATGCATTCAACTAAGTTGGTGTCACAGTTATATTGCTATGGGGACAGATTCTCACATGAAAGTCGTCTAGTCTATTCGCTACATCGTCACAATCCTACCATGGATTCCCTAATCCTAACATAAGGAGATTAGCTACTCATGTTATTAAGGGTGTCAACGATAATAATATTAAGTATACTAATCAAAGGCATGATGAAATAATGATAATTAAGCATAAAATAAATTAGGGCAGAAATGATAAGGAAGAAACAAGGATTAAAGCAAACAAAATAAATAATATTAAGATTAAGAAAGAAAGAATGATTACAATCAAAAGCGATCCGGCGTAGAGAACAAGTAGCAGTGATTAAGAGCAAAGTTCCAAAGATTAAGAGTAATTAAGAGTGTGTAGAGATAATTATGACCTAATGACGACTTCCTTTATATAGGGAAGTGATTATTAGCATAAAATAAACCTAACACGGGATAAAAATCCCGAGTATATATGCTAGTCACTCGATCGAGCAACTTATTATCACCCGATCGAACAAATCCAAGCTAAAACCTCTCGATCGAGTACTTTAGGTACTCGATCGAACACTTATCAAAAAGGATACATTCGATCGAGTAGAAAAAGGAGTCGATCGAACACTATAGTACTCGATCGAGTACTTTCCAGCGCACAATTCCTGCTTTGCGCACTGAATTTCAAACAGCTTCTATTTCTTCGTTATTTGGGAAAACAGAGCGTTTCCGGTGGCGTTGGAAATCTAAGAGGACAAGCTTTCATCTACAATTGGAATCACCTAAAAATCTGTTGTAGAACTCGAGATATGGCTCTTCAAATTAGGCACTAATAATTTGAAGTTCTTCCTTTGCTCGCCTAGCTGTCTCACTTCTTTGCGCATCTCAAAATAGTAGTCTCCAAGCTCCGACTCAACTCATCTCCTAAATGTATGCATAGGGACATGTATTAAGCTTGATTATGCTCCTTTTTGGTTCATACCTGCAAATAATACAAGACAAACCAAAGTAGACTATTCGGGGGGACATTTGTAGCTAAACACTACTAAATATGCATAGAAATGTGTGCAAATATGATACAAAAAGTCTATATAAAATGCACGCACCACTCACTACATTCATTAGGCTCATTTGTTACAGGTTCCAAAATTGTCGCTCTGATACCACTTTGTAACACCCTCATATACCAAGGAGCCTTAACAAGACCTTCCCTAGCATATAAAGGCGTTACCATCTCGGTTGCCCGAGGAAAGCAATCATCAAAAGTCGATAAAAGAACATTTATAATTTATTATAAGTGATTAGACCAAAACCACTGATACAAAAGATACAACTCAACATCCTTATGTGAACTATCTTTGACGTAACTTGTGAAAGACCTATCCCTGCCAAGACTCCAGCTAACTTCCAAGACATCACCTGTAAGACTGACTGCTCACCATAAGGGACCACGGCAGACACAACAGAAGCAGACAAGAAACAACCACACAAAGTCAGTAACTGAGGAAAGACACAACACTAACAGCCAACATACTATAGACGCAACCAAGCACACACTCCAGCCACAACTACTCCAACCAATCACCGTCACCGACAGTCCACTGGACCAGCCTTGCTAGTGGGGGACCGCAGCCATACCCACCAAATCCCCGCTCATCAAACCGAGCGATAAACCCATGACCATTAATGTGCACATCCCCTCCTGTGGCGGGTTCCACAGAGGGCGAATCAAGGGGTGAAGCCACTCCCGCAAGTGACTCCACTCAGCCAGGGACGCGCCCCGAATATCACAGACAGCTATACAACAATCACAAACACGTCAACCGAGATAACATGACACCTACCGATTATCACAATCTATCAATCATACCGACACAACATTAACCAACTCACGTCAAAAGACACACTAGACAACCAACAGTACTGAGTAGGCGAACCTACCTTTAGCCAACCACAGCGATTCCTCGTTCAATCACATGACATCAACCAAGCAAGCAATACACCTATACAAACAGTACAAACACCTATTACTATCACTACAACCCTACAAGAAATAACAACGACAATGATGACGATGATGACATACCTACGCATAGCATACTGGCGTCAAGACCGCTACCCGACTCAAGCAATCTATCCCCAAGGCACAAGCATCCTCAAAGGCTCCAATGGAAGAGGTTATGGTGAAGGGAAAAAGAAAAGGCGACATCTAGGTTTGGAGGAAGGAAGCGGAAATGATTTGCAATTCTACCAAAACACGATTATAAATCCCCGCTGGAAAGACGGTACTCGATCGAGTAACTAACTTACTCGATCGAGTGACCCCTACTCGATCGAGTAGCCTCAACTAGATCGAGTAGCCTCAACTAGATCAAGTACCACTCATCCAAAGCTTATCATGACACAAGACATCTCCTGTACGATTTCCCAAAGACTACAACAGGCCCCTAAGTTCGGTCAACGTCAGTCAACGGGTTCCTAAAAGGGCGGGTATTACAAAGAGGAATATTAACTCAGGACAGGCGTCCCAATATTGACCCGGGTGTCCCTAAGCTCTGGACGGGTGTCCCCAAGCTGGGTCGGGCGTCTCCCCATATAGGATTATTGTCTTCGAGCAGAGGTCGAGCGTCCCCTTTTCAGGACTTGCAAGGCCTTGGACGTCAATTAAAGGGCCTAATCGTCATTTAAGCCCTTAGTTAACCTAATCCGTGTATCACTATATATACCCTATTTGTAATAAACTGAGGGTTAAGTCCACTTAGTGGAGGCTAAGTTCCCTTAGATTAGATTAAACCTTCTTAGGAGTAGATTAGAATAGATTAGCCTCTAATCTTTCCACAAAATTGTACTTTAATCTTTCCTCAATAATTTCTCAAACAATCTTAGATTTAGCTTGGTACTTGAAGAATTCTTTGGTTTTGTATTGGGGAATTGACAACTCCCCACCATTAATCAAAGGGTTTCTTTTATTGTTCTTCCATTTCCTTTGTTCATTTCAAGTTATTTACATTTGGATCTCTTGGGTATATATTTGAAGAATAAGTGACAAGTCTCCATTTTTATTCAAGGATTCTTTCTTATTTATGTTCATACTTACTTTACAAGTTGGTAACCTTCTTAATCCCTTTACTTGTTAATCTCTTGTTTCATTGTCTTGCTTAATCATCATGTTCAATTGTGTTGTGATGTTTGACATCATTACTAGCATAGTAATCATGATGTATAGTGAGTAATATCCTAACTAGGGATTAGTGGGGGATTAGGGGAATAATTATGAGATAAATATATGGTTAATGAGTTCATATGAATACTTGCTTATTGTACTTTCAATTTATGCACATGTTATGTTTGATGAAATGCTTGATTGACAACCTATCATGATTCTCTTATCCTGTCAACAAAACTTGTAAGACATAAACTAACTCAAGCCTTGTTAGACCATGCATATATTTGAATAGGGAGAATTAAGTCGATTTGTAGGTGTTGTAAAGTCTTGACCGACTCAGCTTCGAGACCCAAAATTTCCTAGGAATTGTAAGACATAAACTAACTCGATCCCCACAAAATAATTGTTTGCATCTATATGATTCATTTATGCTATTTCACTATGATTCCCCTATGATCCCATGATTCCCTAGTATTGTTAATCATTTGTTCACATCCTTATTTTTATTGCTTGCTTTACGTTCCATTGCTTTTTATTGCTTTCATTAGTTTAGAATAATCAACCCCAACCAATTGTGACACTAGCAAAAATTGAGATAGATACACTTATACCCAAAGCATATCGTCCCGTGGATCAACCTCGACTTAACCACTAACTAATTGTTTGTTGAGATTCTAAATGTGTTTGATTTAGTGAACAACGACTCACTCACCATCAAAATGGCATCGTTGCCGGGGACGGTGTTTTGTGATTAAGTTCTTGTTTGTTTGTCTATATTAATTGTGCTTTAACCTTGAGGAACTTGTTCCTCAAGGTCGTTCTTACCGTTTTATTGTAGTTTCCTTGCTTGAAGTTGTTTCCTTGTCTTAGCTATGATGATGGCTCAAGACTTGACACATGGAGTATGTAGTGGATCTTTTGAGTATGACTATGGGTATGGGGAGTTTGAGGAGCAAGTCAACACAAACCTACCTTACAACTCATACAATAAAAATCATAACTACTACCCTAACTTTTCCCACCAAAATCCTCACATCCAATATCCACAACAGCCACCCACCCAAGACCCATATTACAACCAATGCCAAATGCCATAATATAACCACTTTCATACCCACACACAACAAGAAGATCAGAATGATTATGACATTCAAAATGTGGTTCTCCAAATGATGGGATACCAACAAAATTTCTTCACACAAGTGCTAGAAGAGAGCCAAAATAGGAACAATGTTATTCAAAGCATTGTTACCCAAGGTGGGGAGTTGGTGTTGGAGTATGTGTCCTCAACAATAGTGCGATCACATATTAAATCTCATAACAAGAATACAAAAGGGATGATTCAATATATAGTCAACTGATCAACATTAATCGGTAATGATTGGCTAACTAGAGTTTGACGTTACTGTCGTTTGACGGTGGTGATCAGTTGATCCCTTAAGGTCACACCTATAGGACAATTCCCTTAACTGATAAGTTAATTAATTGTATGTCGATACAGATTAATTAAACCCTTAAATAGAACAAATTTTATCAATGAGTGAGAGTTATATATTTTATTGTAATTTGATTAAATAAGATTCAATTTAGTAATTAATATGTTATATTACTAAAATTGATTAATGTTTATGAAAAATTTGATATAAGAGTAATTAGTTAATCATAATTGCCAAATATTGTAGATTATATTAACTAGACTTAATGTGCCCCATTTTATATACATGTAATTTTGAATTACTTGTTAATTTGTTAAATGTAATTTATTTGATATATAATGATATTTAATTAGTTAAATGAATTTATATTACTAATGACATGTTACATGTCACATGTCACACATTACAATTGACAAAATACAAATTGTAAAATGGAAATCCATATTAGCTTGTGGGGGCCGAATTAGTGGGTGGTTAAGGGAAATAATGGGTGTTCTTATTTATGCACTAGACACCATCATTACCTTATAAGCCTGGATACCTACCTATGATATTGATAAGGCAAAAAGCAAAAGTAGCTCACCCACTACCCATAGAAAACCGGATCCTCCCCCCCCTCCCTTGAAATAAGTAGATGAGTTCTCATTTTTTAGAAGAATAATAATTCTCATGCTCATCTTTATCTCTCACTCTTTCTCTCTCATAAAAATGGTTTTTATGTTCAAAATTTGTTCATAAATTCTAATATTCACATGAGATTACTATGGTAGTAATATAACTAATATTAGAATTAATATTTAAGGTTAACTAATTTTATTACCTAGTTAGTAATATGATTAGTGTTATGGGAATGTCTTGGGTGCATCACTAAGGAGGCATTCTACACTTGAATACTTGAAGGTTCTTGGAGGATCATCCAAAAATGGCATTAGCTCAAGATCTAGATTTGGAAGGAGTCCAAATCTAGTGCCCTAAATCCGTCACAAATGTATGTAAGAAAATCGTTTTCTCGTTATTTTGATTAAAAACATCTTGCATGCAACTAGATCCACTAGTATATAAATTATGGGTAATTTATAAAATGATTAGATGAGTTTAATGGGGGTATATGAACCTAACAGTTAGCAATTCTAATTGCCCAAATGAAGGCAACCCAAGCAACCAACCAACCACTCCTCACCGATTTTTGAGCATTGACCATGAATGTGAATTTGAGGTAATGACCTTTGATGTGGAATATGTGAAGTTGGAAGGGCCAATTCCCTTGAGCTCTTGTGAATACGAAAGTGTAGTATTTGATTAAGGAGATATGAGGTTGAGCAAACCATATACTCTCAGCCTTTGTGAGTATGAGGGTGTGACTTTTGATTTAATGTGGACATTGAGGTGATGGACAAAGAGTTGATGAAGCGGAGTGAAGCCCCTATTTATGATTTGTTTGAAGAAAGCAATGATGATGAATCTATGGAAGAAGATGATGAGGGAAAGATGGACTAAAATGATGAATGGAGTTGTGGGGATTCCTCACTTGAGAAACCTATCCTTGAGAAGTTTGAAGATTACTTCAATGAAGAAGAAGAATGTCTCTTCCTTATTGAACATGAGGAACTTCTCAGACCTACTATGGAACCCATGATAGTTGGAGATGACGCTATGGACCTTCTCATGAAAGTCAAATCGTCATACAAGAACTACTTGGTGAAGAAGCTCAAGGATAAATCTAAGAGGGAGCCTATTTGGGAAAACTCAGCACCCACAATCCCAACTCTCAAGCCACCCCATTATCAATGCTATGAGAATCCACCTTTTATCCTTGAAGGATTGATTAGTCCAAGTACTTTCATCATCAACTTTGAAAGAAATAGGAGCAACCGGAAACTCCTTTATGTCAAGAATCTCAAGTTTGCTAGTTGCAAGAGCCGGAAAGGCCATCATGACAAAGCAAAGGACAAAGGGAAAAAGTTCAAAGAGAGGCCATTCATGGATTGGCCATACTCTATTTTGAAATGGTTCAAAACTTACTCATACTTACTTGAGGACCATTCACAAGCTTTTGATCGTCTATTGAGAGCATTGAGCTCCATGGATAAATGAAAATTAACACTTCAATTTAGTTTGGTGGAGTCCTATCTCAAACCACCATTTGTAATATACTTTTCTAAGAATTACATTGCATTGCATGCTAGTGGTAGTTGCATTTTAGATTCATAATGTTACATTACATCCTTTAGTCCTTACATGAGAGTTGTGAGGGAGAGTTCTTATCTACTCTTTAAGCCATTTTTCTAGAAAGAGCACGATGATAAGAAGGGATCACAAAGGGAGCAAGTGAAAGGCTTAATTTAAGCCTTATTTTTGAAAGCATAGGCTGGACGCCCGACCATCAGGGAGGGACGCGCGACCCGTGGCTCAAAGGAAACAAAGAAAATGTCCTGACACGAAAAACGTGCGACCTAATCCCAGGACGCCCGTCCCATTATGAGGGACGCTCAAGCCGACTCCAGGATGCACGGGTCACACGAGAAAAACCCGTAGGGCTAAACCACGGCACGCCCGAACCCGACCCCTAGCCCGCTCGTCCCAGCATGCTTCTTTGATAAATTTGCCCCCCTCACCATCCCTATTCCTTTATCTTAACATCAACACAACCACATCATCATCTTCTCCAAAATATCCACACAAAACCCCATCACAAAAACATCAAGTTCCTACCAACCACATCAAGCAAGAATGTTTCTAAGGAACAAAAGCAAAAAGACCGGCGAGGCGGGATCTAAACGCCGAAAGGGGACTACCTCAACCGCCACGAGAGGCAAGGGTCCACGAAAATGAAGAGATACCGGGTGTTTAACAACTTGAGCATTTTCCGTAAGTGCATTTCATCGAAGATACACACCGTCAACGATTGAGGAGTTACTGCTAGGTAAGAGTTACGAGACTACTCAATTCATTGATCTTGATGTGTTGGAAATACTTGGTATAAGGCAATAAACGGAGTTATTTTTCAATGGCTTGGGTCTTGAGAGGATGTTTTACGCCCATGAAGACACCTACCTTAGCCTCACATTTGAATTTCTTTGTAACCTCCGTGTTGTTACTAATCGATGAAAAGAAGTCGGTATGGAATTCCGTCTTTGTAATATGCCTCATAGGTTGACCTTAGAGCACTTTGCGGAAATTTTTGGCCTTGAGGTACCAAAGAAAGACACCGACAAACCCTCCGACCTTAATATCGGCCACCTTTGGAGGGCCATTTCCGGGAGAGAATTTAGTTCTTTCAAACGATGCTACACTTTTGTTATCCAACACCCGGTGATTAGAAATTAGAATTAGCGAACGCTTTGTGGCCGGGACCATTCCTGGATAGGTAGAGCAAGATAAATGCACCCTCCTTGACTTGACTTTCCTTGAGTCCTACTTGAATGTGCAAGGGACAAAATCCTTCAACTTCAACACGCCCCTTGGGATGCTTACAAGGTTTAATGATTTTGCAAAGGGGATTTCTCAAATCAAAACCTTTGTGATGGGAGGGCTAATAACAATTTTAGCCAATGAACTTTGCCCCGGATTCAACTTTGATGGAAGGTATGCAAAGCTCAAAGGAAGTACTTTAATTGATGAACATGCCATCTTTTACCACCACCGGTGGCGTAGATACAACGGGGCCGGGAGTGTAGAATGGTACACTAGGGAATGCTCATCACTTGTACTCTTGAGGTGGAATATACCACCCACCGAATCCCGCTTGAGCCAATACTCACAAAGGCCAAGTCACCTTATACCCATTAAGATTTATGACCACCCACCACCGCGAGAAGAAGTGTCCCACCAACCTTCTCAAATGCCGGAATGGGGGTGATGCACCACACCAACAACCATCTTATGTGCCCATACCACCCTACCCCACCACACATGTGGAATTCACCCCCCAAGATCCAAGAGCCCCATCCATAGGTTAATTGATGAAACTCATGCAACGTGTTGACCTTGGAGTGCACGATGGACGAATTGACAATTACTTGGCCCAATACCCCTCCTACTACAACATGTCTCAGCAAGGGTACATCAATCCTAGAGGCCCTCTTCCTTCATGGGCTCAACCACACCTCTTGTTCCCTAATTATGGCAACCAAGGAGGGGAATTTGGCGGCCAAGGTGGAGGATACCATAACCAAGGAGGAGGTTATGAAGACCAAGGAGGGCATAACAGGTATGGAGGATAGAATGATGATGATGATGATGAAAGATACAATGTCTAGAAACACTTAGCCTTGCCACCTCCGTGGTATGATACCTCTTCTTCCCCTATCTTTCATGTATAGTTGCATTGCATTTTAGATTAGCTTGCATCATAGTATAGCTTACATTGTAATATATCTCACATACTTCATGTAGTTAGTTGCATATAGCTACACTTGCATTCATGCATAGTCATCAATGACCAAACCTATTACTTTCTACACTAGAAATAGTGCTTAAATCGGTTTGGGGAGGTTTGATCATAGGTGACCTAAGCTAATTTATATTAGCTTCCAATTCAATAGAAAACATGCATCATCTAGTGTAGTTTAGATTGCGTTCATTTGTTATATATGTCATATAGAATTGCATTTACTTAGAGCATGCATTCATTCATATCATATCATTGCATTTGTACTTCAATTTCCATAAAACTTTAAAAACCCAAAAACATGTATTTTCTTTTTATTCCTACTCCTACATGTACATTGAGGACAATGTCCAAAATAAAGTGGGGGATGGGAATTTATATTCCAAAATACATAAAAATTTGAAAAATTTCGAAAAAACTCAAAAATATGTTCTTTATTTTCATAAAAACAAAATCCATAAAAATTTGAAAATTTCAAAAACCAAAAACATGTTCTTTAAATTAGTAGTGTAGAATTATATATACTTGTATTTTTGTTCTCTTCTCATATAGATACGACACTTCATTTAAGGCATTAGAAAGGGAATGTGAAGACTGCTTGGTATGATCGCTCTAATCCCTATTTACCTTCTATTTCTTTTCATTATTCATATGGGGAGGATGGGCTTACATGACAAGGAGGATGTGGTGTATTTTGTTGTTGCGGTTTGTGTATCTATGTAGGAGTTGCATCTAGATTATATGGCATTTTAGTTGATAGAAGCATATGGATTAGAGTTGTATATATGTTAGTTGCATCATGGCATGTAGTTTGCATGGTAGAAATTTTCGTGAAAACGCCTATTTGGGAAGCTTGACAAGTGTATATAAGGCCTTTGTAGATAATTTTTCTCCTTGAGACTTTGTTTGATAGAATACTCTCAAGACACCCTAGGATGTGTCATACTAGTATCATTTGACCCATGGGCTAAGGACTAGTCAAGAGTGCCTTGTGGTGTGATAACTTCTTGGCTACCGTTTATTCCAAAGTGACCCTTGATGCCATGCAACCGTCCTTGCACTTCTATCATCATTTTGTCAAAAAAAAAAAAGGAATGGGCACAAAAATATCAAATTGACTTCAAGTTATCAAATGTCAAATGTTTGCAATTGCATCAAATGAAATGAGGAGCAAAAATAGACTACTATGCTTTTATAGAAGTACCCTTGCTACAAATGGGGTTACTTTGAAAATTGTTCAAAAATGCAAAATTGAAATTGTCAAGTATCAAAATGTCAAACATCAAAAAATGGCATGAAATGTTCTTAATCGTCAAAAGCTACAAAAAATGGGGGGGAAATAAACCCAAAAGCAAACTACCATCATGAAACTCATATACTTAAAAACCCTTTTGTCCATTGATTATCCTTGTTGCATGGTGGAGAGGGGACGACCCTTCTTCTTGTCTAGGCAAGAGGGGGAATTCCGCGATCCTACACTGTTTTCTAACACCATAGGAATTGGCACTTGACAAAAGCATTTAGCAATTGTGGACGAAAGTAGCCTAGTATAACAAAACTTGGAGGTGATTTGTTTGTATCCTCTTGGGCTTAGTAACTTGGAGAACCAATATCATTGATGAAATGTGTACCCATAAATTGCTTTCCTTTTAGATGATTTTTGCCACTTAGATGAGGAAAGTGGCTATTCTTTTGTAGATGCATTCTTTGACGTGATTTTGTGTGCTTAATACTTGGATGCATCGCCATTTTGGCAAGCCCCACCTTGGAAGAAGACACCTTACCTCGTAGATGTCTTGTTGTGAGTTGAAGGGGCGGAGTGAGACCCTCTAATTGTCTCACATCGGCTATATTATGAATAAGGGTCGTAGTTTTGGTCACCTCTTTAATCGGGACGAGCAAAGGTTCGGTTTGGGGATATTTGATGTGACTCCTATTTACACACATTTAGTCCCCTAACTAGCCTAGTTCTTATGCTTTTTAGTGTGTATTAGGGTCGTTACTTATCTTTAGCTTTCTTCTATGCATATTCTATAAGGTTTGGTGTCCTTTGTAGGAGAAGAGCACTAACTTGGCTAGACGGAATGAAACGGAGCTAAATTGATAACATCTAACGACC